>NC_079913.1:5730831-5989948 GCF_024868665.1 Triplophysa rosa
TCTTTCTTTCTTTCTTTCTTTCATCTTCTTTTGCTGCTTGCTGTCTTCTTCTTATTGCTGCTTCTTTCTTTCTTTGCTGTCATTTCTTGCTTTCTTTCTTCTTCTTGCTTGATTTTCTTTCTTAGCTTTCTTCTTTCTTCTTTCGTTTCTTTCCTTTCTTTCTTTCTTTCTTTCTTTCTTTCTTTCTTTCTTTCTTTCTTTCTTTCTTTGCTGTCTTTGCTGTCTTTCTTTCTTTCTTTGCTGTCTTTCTTTCTTTCTTTGCTGTCTTTCTTTGCTTTCTTTCTTTCTTTCTTGCTTGCTTTCTTTCTTTGCTTTCTTTCTTTCTTTCTTTCTTTCTTTCTTTCTTTCTTTCTTTCTTTCTTTCTTTCTTTCTTTCTTTCTTTCTTTGCTGTCTTTCTTTCTTCCATGAACTTTTTGCGAAAATCAAACCAGATATTCATTCACTTTTTTCAGATATGTAATTAGTATGAGCCCTTGATACATTTCAGACTTGCTATGCGACCGCTGCACAGTTACCTTTGTGAGGAAAGGACGCAGCGCTACATACAGTCAATGAATACCAAAATCATACACTGCCTCTTCATTAAACGTATATCTGAGCATGCAGAAACACAGACGTGGGATTACTCCAGCGGCATATACGCGTATATGAAAGGAGAAAAGACAGACGAGCGTTGCCAGCCCTGCACATGTTGATTATGCTGAATCTACGACACATTCCCACATTTAATCTCCCTAAAATGTAAAAGAGGCAATCAAAGGAAGTCTGTACGTGTGTGTGTCTGCGCACATCAGCCCTACTGATTTCTCATCCCAGCTTCCCTGCATTAGCACCGCATGTCTCAACCATTTGCACACACCAGTTTGCTCTTTTATGGCAGCTCTACCCAGGAACGTGCCAGGCTCGGGCTAGCACAGTATGCTATAAGCGCTTTGCTCTTCGTGTGGTGCTTAGCTACCACTGTCCAGCTACTTTAACGCCAAAGAGGGGAAAGATGGCAGAAGAATTAATATTTTAATGTCATATTTTAAGTGAGATGAACGGTTGATGAGCTCAAAATGTTGGCATACAAATAATTAATTTATCTGAAAATTTACAAAATACATTGCAGAATAAATGTTTTTTTTAATCATTTTTAACTGTTGATAACATTTTTAATCTACAGTTTTTAATTTGCAATAATAACTGGTAATTAAATACAACTTAATGACAGATAAATGATCAGGATGATAGATGGTTATAAGACCATCACAAATTAGTATCGTCTCAAAATGCAAAACTTTGCTGTCTTAGCCGGCTATATAATGTTAGTATTTAATTTTCGAAGTAGAAAAAACACATTTACAAGATTGACATAAATTTTTATAAATATTGACCTATTTGGCCGCACACTGACTGTTCAAATTAAATAATAATAACAACTTTTTTTGTCTTGTTTTTTAGTATAAATAACATTTTTAAATCAAGAGACATTTTCTAAAAAAGCAAAATGACCTAAGGTAGTCATTTTGTATAAATATCCAAGTTTATGCATAAAACAAGAGAGAACTTCCAATGGGTAAGATGTTTTTTAAAGCATAACCTTACTTATTTTTGATCCCAGGTCATTTTGCTCCTTAAGAAAATGTATCTTGACTTAAGAGTTTTCAGATATTTGTATTAGAAAAACAGGACACAAATCATTTTTGCAGTGCTTTCAACTGCCCCCAAACTAGCCCCAGGTCCTGCTTATTGTAGAGCTCTGCTGTCGTAAAAAAGTTAAGCATCTTTCCTCCAATCAAAGTCACTAAAGCATTTGCCGTCCCAAGACGCTACCAGTTCAGGGGATGGCAAACGTTTAAATTTGATCAGGCCCATGGCCTTTGTAAGCTCTCATTAAAAAAACGTCTGTTCATTAGAGAGAGCTCCATTGTCAGGCCTGGAGAGCAAGATCATTTGCTCTGATCACGCCGATTCGCTACTCTCCACCACCAATCTGCTTTAAAAAAAAGAGAATGACACTACAGGAAGTATAGGTACTGGTGTCCGTAACGCATTGCTCCGAAACCCATATGTTCCCGGAACAAAGCAGAGCAGCGGGTTTGATACCGAGAAGAGCGCATATAATTAATTTGATTTTCTGAAGAGGGAGGAGAGAGTGGGGCGTGGGTTAATGTATCGATCACAAGTTCATTTGGTTTTATCGTCATTCTACTAATTACTTTACTCTGAATAATATCAAGGTGCTTTTCATTGTAACTGCCAGTGGGAATTCCTGGAAAAAACACATCCAATCTATTCTATCAGTGATTAAAACATTTCAATCATTGGGTCCACAAAACACCCCTCAAGCTCAGTATGGGGCGGCATTCAGGACTCAGTCTAATTAAAATCCTACATTAAATATTTCTTAATTATCTTTTTCATGAAAAGAATGGGAAGAGGAATTAATCAGGTTGAATTTGAAGACGCTTTCCCAGATGGGATCCACAAATCTAGTGGGGCTGCTTTTGGTTTTTCTACTTTGAGTATCTTTTTACTTGTAATAGGTTTCAAACTTTGGTTATTTGGATGTACTTTAAGCAACATTGCTTAGCTGTTTGAATGAGGAATGATAATTGAATTGGGTTGATTTCTTTTACAATGGTATTTTGAAATAAATGCACCCTTTAGTATCGCAACAGCCTGTCCATCAATCAAAAAAATCTATTTAAACCAAGTAAACCTTGTACAACTTCTTATTGAAGTATTTATATCACCTGGCTTGAATATCACACAGTTTATTCATTCAGAAGACAATTCCAGCATCAAATAACCTGCTGTTCTAAAATTCTGTACCGACACATGATACAAACCCTTTTTAGAACTGGATATCATTTTTGTCCACAGTAGAGCCAAGACACTACAAGAAAATGTCACTCAACATTGTTTTTGTTTTTTTCATTTTTCCCATTCAAGTGGCTAGTTTAGACTGTATCAAATAAATGATTATAATCTTCGAATGTGTCCAAAGACTTTTTCTTTCTCTTTTTAAACAGTGTCTCTAACAGCAAGCCTTTTAATACGAACAAAACCATCTTCTTCTGAATGAAGTCTCGCATACCCGGAAAATAAATTAATAGATAAAGCTACAGAACAAAGAAATTCCCCGTCCCCTCTCGCCTCTATATTGTGTTAAATAAGATGGTGTGGAGATGTTAAAAGCTCTGAAGGCGTCCTGTAATTGCCATGTTGTGCTTGGAAAAAAGCTTTGCCACCATTAACCTCTCTTCAATGCAATTCACTTCACATGTCTGGCAATTATGTGGCCAATAACTCTCCATTCTTGCAAATATGTTTGTTCTTGACTTCCTGTAATTAAATTGGGCTTTTAACATGTAATCTGGAATCGTAGCGAGGTCTAAATGGCCACTCGTAATCACATCGATCGAATTTAAAGTTGAGGTGCACATACTTATTCTATTATATTTCTTCCGTGTTAAGTTGCGCTGAAGGCGAGGTCAGGGATGCGGCTGAGGGGTCAGGGGTAGGACGGCATTGTTTTCTCTCTTTCTCTCTCCAGTTGCTGGCGGAAAAAAAGAGTTCGGCAGCGGATTAAAGGACGGACATCCAACGCTTAGATTTTTGACAGCTCTTTTAACTTCTTGAAAGCAAAAGGGCACCTGTTCTTCGAAAAGACGTTATCTTTCAAGTAGATGATGAATAGCAGTTTTAAAAAGCCGTGAAAGTTATTTTGCTCCCTTTCCAAAAAGGCGTTCGGTGCTAGGGTGATATATGCCACGTTTTCTATGAAGTTAGACCTTTAAAATAATCCATTTAACGTGTCTGCGTCGGCTGTTTAGTTTTTCTCCTCTTTGTCGCAGTCACCATTTTGTTTCCATTCGAGAACCTAAAGTTCACAATGCAGGCATTCCCATTTCAGCGAAACGCTTCGGAGATCATTCGCCTGGACACATTATGTTTTTGGATGGTCCCCTCCAGTTGAGATTAGCTTAATTAGCTGTGAAGAGCAATGACTCGTGGGACTGCGCATGTTTGGTGCAGATAATTGCAGGGCTAGTGTGGCACACCCTGGTGCCCAGCTTGCGACTGCAGGTGGGTTGGCACAGAGAAGAGCCTATCAGAGTGCACATCTGGGCCCTGCGGGGGTTAAAAACTTTCATTACACCCCCTTTCAAAATACCCTCAGATTCCCCGCTCTCCACTGCCAGGTTTTCTTGCTAGAAAGCCCTCCAAAGCTTTTGGATGGCGCTATGTTGCGAGGGCATAATTATTTTTGTTTAGCTGTGATTTTCACTTGAAAGAGTTCAGAAAAAGACCCGACGCACCTTTCATCTCGGCTGTTTATTGAACACGCAGATGTGTGAAAATATTTGACCGCCATTGTTTTTCGGGAGTCAATTGAAGTCGGCCTCCTGATAGGCCTATCTATGTTATTATATCATAATAACAGTTTCTCAAGTCAATTCTTTAAAGTTGCTGTTGTCTTAGAAGGTTGTTTACAATAATTACCCTGTTCAGGCAGATAGAAGCAGTAACTTTCGATGCGAGACAACAATTACCCTTTCGTCACGCGCCGTAAGATCTCCTTTCTCTCATCAGCACCGAAAAGCTCAACGAGTGAATGATGTTCATGTGACGCTCATGAGTTTTAAACACGCACGCGGTCTTTCGGGCTAATTATCGCGGGTCTCTGCCTCAGACGTAGAAAGCTGACAGGTCAGCGGAGAGCTGTTCTATCTGCCCTGCAGTGGAAAGCTGAGCAGCCCATAATTCATCATTAGGATATCAGAGTCCAGGTGCAGATTAGAACTGATTGAGCCAGCAGCCAGGCAAGGCAGGGCACTCAAGGAGGAAAATCTTATCCCACAGACAATTCCCAGGTCACGCCCGCTGTAATTGAAATAATTTTGCCCCAAGAGTTGTTTAATCTTCGAAAATCACACGTGGAGGCGCTAGATTGAAGAAAGGACACGACTGATCGCATCTGCCAACCCCGTCAACACTCTGTTTCTAAATGGCCCCTCCTCTTCCTGGGTTTTTATAGGAATCGGCGAGTCTTTTTAGTACGATACCTTGTGCTATTAGGGTCAATTTCATACTAACAGCGAGCTTTGGTGATTTCCGAGTACATATTGGTCATTTTATCTATCTACTTACCAATTAATTAACACATTAAATGGGCATAAACTGCAGATTATAAGGCTACTTTTCAGTTTTTCATTTATAAATTATTTTTCAAAAATGTATAATTGACATTTGAGTTTTGATGACACTATACAATATTGTTGTAATTGTTAACGTTAGTAAATGCAATAGCTAATATGAACTAACAATGAACAATACTTCTGAAGCATTTATTCATCTTAGTTCATGTTTCTTTCAGCATTTACGTATACACTTTTAAAAAACACAACAATAACGTAAGTTAATGTACAATGAACATGAACAATTGCATTGGCATTAGCAACATTAACAAAGATTAATAAATGCTGAAAAACTATATTTTTTCATTGTCCATTGTTAGTTCATAATAGCTTATACATTTACTAAAGTTAGCAAACCTTCTCGTAGATTCACTTCTAGTAGATTTTCATATTTTCTTAATTTGGGAAAATGGAGCAAAAATAGTGATGACTCATCCTGCACTACACCATTTGTCCGATCAAATTTCGATCCCCCAATATATTCAATTTAGAATTACCATTTAAATTATTTAGACTCCCAATACAAGATCAATATCAAAAGTATCAATATTTCAAGATAAACCCACCCATCTGTACTTTCTAGACTCTTCAGCTCACCACGCTCCCCTCTTCCACGCTAAACATTGACATTAAAAGTTTGCGACGACTCTGGCTGCAGACACAGCGCTGCATGTTAGCAGGGAGAGAGCCTGCTGCTCGAGACGCAACAAATCATTTGTCTGTTATTAACCCTGAGCCTGTAATTATGCAGATTGCCATAGATTTTCCCCGGGTGCCGAGAAGTGAGATCCAGGGGTTGCTCTCAGCGTGGCAGGCGGACGCGAGAACGGCCGCGCATTACTGAACTTGCCACATTCATCACGGTGACTGATGGCACAGGCAGCCGGTCCCCGGGTCCCGGTGGTTAATGTAGTGGGTAATTAACTGTCATTTGCCTGGTAATAGGCCGATGATCAATGGTTTGTGAGGAAACAAATTCTAATTCGGCAGCTGATGAATGCACGCTGCGGCCAGAGCGATTGAAGTGGCGGGGGTGGCAGAGGGAGAGGAGAGAGAGCCACTGTCAGAATTTCAAATGCCTCTGGAGGTGGCGGTGTTATCATTATGTTTTTTTCTTGCTGAAAGGAGCAAAGAGGAAAAAAGTGCTTAATTTGTTGCCCTTGATGTTCAGAGAATATCTAAACAATTGAAGAAAAACAAATACAGGCCTGACGTTTCAGATAAACATGATGCTTTGTTTTGTTTGAAATCGTTTACGTGTTGCGTAAAGGGATTCAGAAGAAAGAAAATTATTTACACTGCAGTAGCTTGCAAGAAAAAACATATTTATTAAATCAGCAATGCCTTCCTGCAGCATATGTCTGGCATTTGCACTTTTCCATGTATTTGTTATCACGTCATTTCAATACATTTTTTATTTCTTGCAAGCTACAGTTGTGTGCAGGATTGTGTTATTTGGTTTGTGACATTATCTTTGTGCTACAGATTTTTTCAATATTAGAGATATTTCAATATCAAATGTGCATTTTCTACACTATTAGGACCGAGATTAAATTTCCTTTTTGAATTTTAGGCCTCCAAAGTAGGCTACTAAAAAAACATAAAACGAGTCAGAAAACCAAATCATATCTCCAGGTGTGGGACAGGCGTTTATCATTTCACAGAAGGGATTCCAAAATGATACATTTTATGATTTTAGATCAAAACAACATCTCTGGTTGTTCCCTGTGACTTTTATTCGCGTGGAAAAATCCCAGAGGGGCCTTGTCTGATAGGGAGTCATTTACGAGGATTTCGTAGCTCGATGAGAATATCGAAGTGACATCGCTAATGCATTTTCCATTGTGGACGTGTCTAATGATTACAGCAAAGCTGCACGCTTCAGCCTCGCCTAGCGACCGCTAGGATAAAGCGTTGTGGAATAATTTAATTGGTGTCTGTTTTCCTCTCATCAAGTAAGTCAACTGAGAAAAGCTGTTGTGCACCTCCAACACCTTTTGTGTCCAATCAGGTGCTGTGATTTGGCATTCTCTTTTAACTCGTGAATACGAGCCGCGAGGAATTTTAATTTTGCACTGCCTCTCCGGCCTGCTAAAATATACATGCTATTTTGTCAGCCTTTAAGTCGAAGGGAGCGCGATTTCCTCTGTAATATTCGACAAATATTGCACGACCACTGACTGAAGCAATAATCTCGACTGAACCGAGAAAACCTAGTATGTTTTTTTACTACAGCCAGGCGCTACAGAACATACATGGGAATGACAGTTTTTGTGCAGTTGTCTTTATTCTCGGGTCTAATCATACAATACTATAGTACACTATATTAAAAAAGTACTTCCAGGAGTAAAGAACAAGAAGTCGTGTTTGCAGCATTACATGAACAGACACGTAATAATGAGAAGAATTTTGATTGGCTGCTTGTTGCTCAGGTCCCTGGTCAGAATAAGCTGCACCGTGGTCAGTTTAGTCAAAGGTCTGTCTACATGAGACTATTCTCTCGCAAGCTGCGTTTAGAGAACATGTACCTCCGAATTCATTACAAGCCGAGCACGCTTAATTTGCCGCCTCCCTTGAGAGCCATTAGCGTCTGCAGCATCAAACTGGCAGACCGGTGAAAGACAAGTGGCAGGTAGAGCTTCATCCATCTTGCTGCCCCTCCCTCTTTCCCGGTGGGCTGGGAAAAAGACCTCTGGAAGGCTTCTGTGCTGCTGATAGACGTTAGATGTTTATGGCAGAGTTCCCTGATTTTTGCAGCAGCAGGTGCTATTGTGCTCTATTGTTTGCAGAAGAAAAAAATATTTAAATGAACACCATATTAAAGGAATATATGCATAATTGAAATATTACAGTATATGTGTTGATATAATACTAGTGTGATTGAATTAATTGGGCCAAATCTGAGTCTTGTAACTTAAAGGAACAGTTCCCCCAAAATGAAAATTCTGTCTTCATTTACTCACTTTTACATTTACTCACTTCCAAATCTGTATACATTTCTTTGTTCTGATGAACACAGAGAAAGATATTTGAAAGAATGTTTTTAACCAAACAGATTTTGGCCACCATTGACTCCCATAGTAGGAAAAATTGCTTCATAAATTTCTTTGTTCTTCTGTTCAACACAAAAGAAGATATGTAGACAAGCAAACAGTTCTGGGGCACTTTTGATTATCAATGTAATTTTCCCTACTATGGTAGTCAATGGTGGCCAAGAACTGTTTGGTTACAAGCATTCTTTCAAATATCTTTCTCTGTTCATCGAAACAAAGACATTTATACAGATTTGGAACAACTCGAGGGAGAGTAAATGATGACAGAATTTTCATTTTGGGGCGAACTGTCCCTTTAAGACCTGCACAAACTCCTCCCACACGGATGTTATCTGTTATATAAGCATATATCTTTTCTATAAGCTATAGAACTTGTATTTAACGCAGAACATTTGACATTTCTGTACCTGATTATACCGCCAGAGATGTCCAATGTATATGCAGTTCGTCTTAGTAAAAAGAATCAGCTGGCTGGAAAAACAGTGCCAAGACACATGAGTTTCACATAACCTAAAAACATTTTTTCTCAAAACTCAAAAATAAAAACATGACCTGTAATGAATATGTCGGTGCTGATATTCTGCTACTTACCAATTGTCTTTTGCAGAATAAACAGATACTGAATCTGTATTTTGCTGTAGTAGTCCTGGCCTGTCTGATCCACATGAACTGTTCTTGAGGAAGTATTTTGTCTTTGCCAGTCCGTCAAAAAAAAAAACAGTTTGTAAACAATTCATAAAATACAGTAGAGTCTTTAAAAAACACAAGTATTGATTTTTCAGCACTCTGTACAGATGTTCGAGAGCAGGCCACTTTATTCAAAGCAAAGCGCAGACCTCTGTCCTCTAATCTCTAAGTAAAAGCATGAATGTCCTATTTAAAGAAAGCTTTTAGTTACTTTACATTTGTACGAGATGAGAAGTTTGAGCTCGAGTTTGCAATAGTGTCAAGAAATGCAAATTGAAAAGTTAAAATTGAAGCTACAGTCAATGTAAACACAGAAGACAAACATCGTAAAGATTATTTTACTAAAAATGGAAGCAGACACACTGATACATTATAACAGTTCTTTTAGATCAGTTGTGAGATCAGAGTAAAAAAATCCTCCTCATCATTTCGTCTGTTTCGTGCTGAGGCCTTCTGGCTATGCACTTTTCCCGAGACGAGATAGCACAACCGTGTCTATATTTAGTCAGCTCAAAGGAAAAGGCATAATTCCTTTAATTAAATCGACACCAAATCATGAGATGTAGTGTGTAGAGTCTCGCTTCCTACAGTATCAGCCGCTTACCTACAACACTAGAGAAGCACTGTTTCAAGGTGTGCTGACAGTAGCTCTTAATTTTGTAGGTATTCATGAAGGCAAAATCTATCTGCTTCCCTCTTTTTTTTATTTGCCTGTGGGAAACATAGTTTTTGAAGGTTAATAAACAACCCTGCATATCCCAGGCCCCGAGATCATTTATCAGATTGCGATCTCTTACAGAGTCAGAGAGTGGCATGCAGTTTTATCATTTTAACAACGACGGCTAAAAGTGCCCGAAGAAGTCCGCCTAATAGGTTATTTTGTTATATGATTTCGTTATCAGATATTTCTTTTTTCCCCTTACTCCTTTACTAGGTCGCAGTGGAGTAACAGTCATGAATCCCTAATGAATGCGCTCTCTCGCTAATGTCCTGCGAGAAGGCTGCAGAATAATAGGCTCGTCCCTGGGCAGCGGATACAGGCGCCTCTCAGACTCTTTTAACAAGAAACATTTTGTTTGTTGGCCCGCTCAGGCCAAAAGCTCAGATTTTTGCCCGGTTTCACAGACACGGCTTAGCTTAAGTCAGGAGTATGTCTTAGTTAAATTAAGTTATTTAAGTTGCTTTAAAATGCCTTAGATAAAAACATTACTGGTGTGCATCTTGAGAAAAAACAATGGAAATGCTAAACTTTACTTTTAGTTTAGGACTAGTCTTAAGCCTTGTCTGTGAAACTGGGCAAAAATTGTATTTATTGATAATAACCCATGCATATGTCATATATTTATACATTTTACTATGGTAAAATTATTTATTATATTTAAAATTACATTTACAATCACATCCATTACATTTGGTAAGCAATGGCACAATTCATTTGTTTTGTTTTTGTTTGTTGATTTGTTTATTTTCATACTTTCTGACGGTCGATCTAAGAACTTCAGTAAACCTTTGTGTATATTACGCAACCAGATGATGTTACTTTGATAACAACAATAACGTTAAATACATCATATAAAACCAAGTCTTTAAGTGTGTATGCCACAATATCACACAAAATGGGTCCTACAGGTCAGGTATCCGTCTTCCTTTGTATATATAATCCAGGATTTTCCTTAGAGACAAAATTACCTAAAAAATTAGGTCTTGTTTTCTGAAAAGTCATCAAAATTGAGCTTATGCCAAAACAAGCAAAAAGATCTGCCAATGGGGTAATAAAAAACTTAAATTAGGTTTATTAAGTACATTTTTGCTTCTTTTTCTTATTTTATTGGCAGATATTTTTGCTAATTTCTTATTCCACTGGCACACATTTTCCAAGACAAAAATAAGAAATTCATTTTTCAGTGTTACAAAAGTATGCCTCAATACAGTTAATGCAATTTTACCTCAGCACTTATGTGAAAGTTCAGATGATTCTGGTCCTAAAGGTTCTCTCTTTTTGAAACTCTTTGACAGGTTGTTCGGTGTGACGGGGAACTGTGCAGCGTGCAGTAAACTCATCCCAGCATTCGAGATGGTCATGAGAGCCAAGGAGAACGTTTATCACCTGGACTGCTTTGCCTGCCAGCTGTGTAACCAGAGGTAAATCATACAGTACCAACCGCTCCTCTTCAAATCTCATTCTTATTGTTTTCGCAAGCACATTAGTACTTTCAGCAAATATATGAATCTACATGCAGATCTGTTAAAGAGCCACTCACAACTGGTCTGGAATTATGGACTGGAATAAGTTAGGGGACCCTTTCCTATCCAAACCATCTTACAGTAAATTACATATTACAGTAACCTTTTAACCGCCGTATCGTGTCTCACTCAAGGGCAAATCTTTAAAAGGGGATCCCGGGATCTCTCCAGTACATAAATCGACCCTCCTGGGGTTTGAAAAATGACCTTCGCATTACACTCCCAGTTGTTCAACCACCATAAGGTGGTTTTGGCAGGCGTTCTCTTATCCAAAGCATCTGAAATTACATCAGCCTATTTACTACAGTACAGTCCCCGGAGCAAAAAGTACATCGCTCAAGGGCACACTAGTGATAGGGGATAAATCTCTTTAGTATATGAGTCGCCATACTGGGATGCAGACCAGCAACCTTAGGATTGCTGGCACAACACGGTCCTGCCCAGGTGTTTGGCATACGCCGGTTACAATGAAATAGCATCATGTTAAAAAAACGTTTTGGTCGACAGCTGTATTGATAATTGTTTTGCAAATACAAATGTAGTACTTTTATATCAAGTCAGACGAACACGGAACGAATTTGTCATTGCTACAGTTCACCATGCAAAAACTGCACTACGCTACTTTAAATATTTTACGCCCTGCAGTTTTCTCATTGCATAATTTGTTTACCTCATCACATTGAGCAAACTGTGTTGTTTGTCCTCATTCACTTACAAGCCATTTGTCTTCGAATCTGCAAAAGCTCAGTTAAGCAAGGCCAAATAAGGAAAAAACGTATGCACGGGTTGTTCATCAGATACCCGTTTCAAGCACGCACAAAAAGAGGAACGCACAGGTGGCACATGAGCCGTAAACATGAGAGGGGCAGATTGCAGGATTCGGTTACGCTCAATTAACACCAGGTTATTGTCTTGCCACTTCACTTGACTGCACGAACCACACTCACCTAATCTAAGAAGTCAGCTAATCTTCATCAGCACAACCACAGACAGGTCTACTGCTCGCCTGGCATTAAAGCCCATTTAGCAAATCTTTCTTTTCGAATTAGGCCAGCCAATCAACTGTTTAATAAAACCGGCGTCAGTCCGCTTCGCACGCCTGGCGAAGCCTTGCTGCAGCTTTCATTCGCCCATCACAATTTCCCTGCCGCCCACCGCAAGATTTATAGCATGACGCTGGTGTTAATTGCCTGTATGACTGGTGTTAGAATTTGCTGGCAGTTTATAGAAACTTTTGGATGTTTGGTGGAAACAATGGTTTTACAGTGAAATCTTGGGCACAAATATGATAAACAAGATCAAGGATATTGACACATAAGTATCACTTAATGTGTACATGACGTTGCTTTAGATAACCAAATAAATTTCCTTTATCATTTACTCACCCTCATGTCATTCCAAACCTGTATGAGAGCTTCTGCAGAACACAAGATATGTTTAAGAACGTGGCTGTACAAACCACACATTGGCCCACATTGACTTCCATTTTAGAGACTCGAAACCAAGACATTTCTCAAAAGATCTCCTTTTGTGTTTTACAGACGAAAGAGTCATATACAGGTTTTGAATGAAATAAGAATGAATAAAATATGACTATGACCATCCCTTAATACAGCCACTAAAAATCACCATTTGGTTCAAAATACTTGTTGAGGGAAGAGATCTTGGATATTTCGTCCACGGATGATGCGATGTGATATTCTGTAACCGAACGCAGTCAACTAAACCCAAATGTTCGACAACCCTGAATGAATTTATTAGGGCGAGATGCCGTTTTCAACATCAGATCTCTACTGCGTGAGCGTTACCCAAGAGAGCAGCGTATCAACAGCCTGATATGCAAATACCCCCCATTTGACCACCAGCAAATTCATTCGTCAACAAGCCGAGGAGACATTATCTCCGCAGACACACGCCACCCGACATGTCTCAGACACTTTGTAGTTCCGTCAGTGTCTTTTGAGAAAGCCGAGCGAATTCTGATGGACTCGAATAAAAGAAAAGAGGAACGGCCGGGCTTTTCATGATGCGTCCGTCATCGTGACAGCTTCGCACATTGCCCGAGCACAGACTCGTCCGGTGGTGCTCTTTAATAAACATCAACACGAATCGCAAAACCCACTTAAAAGCTTTCCATGAAATAGGCATTTGAAAGAGACACAATAAGGTCAATCATTGTTTTGAATAGCCAGTTGAATTAGCTTTTATTTTGTTACATGCATTTATTTATTTCTTGAATGTGCTATGCACTTAGTGATTGAATCAAAATGTCACGGACTGAATCTCGAATAAATGTAGTCGTTTTTGTATTTTTCTTAAAGTAACCTTTCAGCCTATATCTATTAGTTTTAAGGCTATCTAGAGTGTATGTTAGTGCATTTCTGAATTCACTTGCAAGTTTTACTACAAACAACACAGAAAAAATATTGATGACTCATGTCGCACTGCACACATTTTGGTCCAATCAGATGCTCTCTAGACTGGCATTGTCCCTCCCTCTAACACCACCTGCAACCTGTGCACATCAAGGATTTCCATGGGTTACGTAAATGAGGGTTATTTTGTTACTTAAACTGCTTTGAAGATGGCTTTTCTCATTTGTTCATCTTTTGTCTGTTTTAATACACATCCCCACACATACACTCGCTCTTCTCATTTCCCTTCCTCAAACATTATTAAAGAGGCCGTGGCCTTTAAAAGAGCCATCTAATCCATCTTACAGAGCGCTCCGCTTGACATCAATGACGTGGAATAGGCATTTTGTTGCTGGGAACAGGCTATCAGGTCACTACGGTCACGCCGTATAATTATTCTCCCCCACGAGGGTCAGAAATGGCCCGACATTGCTGTTTAATGCTTAGATTATTACAATCAAGGTTTTAATACAGCCGGACCACCCCTCCTTTCTCCACACACATAGCTAAAGTCGTTTCATTAGTCAAACCAGCCCACACAAAAACAACAAAATCTTAAATACTGACCAAGATTAGTTTGACTTCTACAAATAAAATGTTCCGATTCAACCGTGCGCATTATTTTAAATCCATTTGTCAATTCCTCTCGTCTATACTGAACTCACTGGTGGGCTGTATCGTCCTACATCTTACTTTCGAAAATCTGGCTCTTTTTCTTGTTAAATGTCCCCAGTAGATTAAATAAAATGGGTTGCACATGTCATTGCACATTTTATGACTTAAATTACTGACCGAACACTGAACTACGTTAAGGTTTGGACTTTTATGACACCTCATCAGATGGAACATCAGTCACGCTCAGTCTCATCTATAGAGTTTCACATCGTGCCGCGCAGCCAGGTCTAATAGTGATTACTCATCAGTCGGATATGAATCTGCTCACCTGGCTGGGGCTTGTATTCTCAGCCTGGTTAACAGGAATCAGAGTGGTGCACGTGTGCGTGTTTGTGTGGTTTTGACTACTACAGCCGGCCGTTAGCCACAGATCAGCCCTGCGGGGACACTTAATCGATGAGCCTGTCGTCAGCTCAGGCCTCAGTCCCAGTTCCTGGTGATGAGCCCAGGATACGCTGCTTAGAGGCCCCCTGGAGATTCGTAGAACGCCAAAGCTCGGGTGGCAGGTCAGAGAGGTCACAGGAATGGGTCACCGTCCTTGTCGGAAAGTCTGAAGAGCGTGAGCCAAATTGGGTTCCCCCGTGCCCAGGAATGGCCGTTTCGGCCAGTACGCCACAAACAACAGACTCGCTTCCTTAGAGACTTAATCACATTTTAGTTTAGGGAAACATTGTTACATGCGAGTCCCCTTACACATAACACCAATAACTTTCAAGATCTTTAAAGTAATTGAAATTTATATTTCATAATATCAGAGACTGATCCAGAAAGTGATACCCAAAAATAAAAACGTTGTCATCTCTTATTCATCCTGATGTCGTGTAAGTGATTCTTACTGATGCCGAACACAAAAGAAGATATTTTGAGAAATGTCTCAGTGGGTTTGTGTCCATATAAAGGAAATCATTGGGGGTCAGTGTTGTTTGGTTACCACAAAACATCTTCTTTTGTGTTCTGCAGAAGAAAGAAAGTTATACATGTTTGTAATGACGTGAGGATAAATAAATAATGCAAGAATTTTTATTTTTGGGTGAACTGTCCCTTTAAGAGGGAGGACTTTTATTCCTATAGATACGCATTACAACTTCTCTCCTCCGTCTTTTACAAACTCTGTAGTCTATTTTTGAGCTGATATATTCAATTCCATCCTCTGTTCCGAGATTTCTTTCAGCATTTTTTCTCTATCTTTATTCACTCTCTCTTTCTTCTTAGTCAGTCTGTACGTCTCACTCAGCTCCTGCATGTTATTTCACAGAAGAGGAATGTTACTACTCTAGTTAACACAGACCTCAGAGGCAAATAGCTGACGAAGCCATACATCATTAAGTCCATTGCCTTGGAAGCCATCTTTTCTTTAACAAGACGGGTCTCGATAGACATATTCATCATTACTGTCACACCTAAGGAAAAAGAGAGAGAGAGCGCGAGAGAGGGAGAGAACAAGAGATGTATTAAGGTGGTGAACGACAGAAAGAAATAAAACAGAGCCTGAGAGAACGTAATGGAATTGTTAGTTGACCCTTCACTAAGCCACGCCTTGAAAACGTCACTGACCAATCATACCGTAGCAATCCACCACAAATCATAAGCTTTTGCGGTTTTCTAATGTAATTCTATGGATATTACGTGTATTGTTCAAAAGTGCAGGCCATGCTGGGTCATCCATCACTCCTAAATGACTACATATAATATTAGTAAGGACATTTATATGTGCTCCAAGGTATTTGCGCTACCGTTTTTAATAATGTTAATGCATAATTCAGCAGTTTCTTAAAAGAAAAGAGACTTTCTAATTTAAAACCTTTCTCAAAAATGCACTCTTGAGTTAAGGATGGGACAAACTTGTCAGAGCAGGCAACGGTAACCAAGTTAAACGTAGCGCAGCTTGCGGTCAATAGCAAAAAGGTGCAACATTTTACGGTCACGCCTGAACAAACACTACATCAGACCCGTTTACTTTCTTCCCTCCTCCACTTGATGGAAAATACTAATAAGCAATTAAAGCAATCTAAATGTTGAACTCATCCGGGAGGAGAGATTGAAAGGAGAGGCCAAAGGGGAACGCATCAAGCTAAGGGTAATGTAGGTGCTCGGCACACGTGGCGATGGGTAATGACTGCACGAGTAGAAAAGCGAAGGGCAGCGCGAGGGCATTTATTACCGCCGTCTCTGATGGGCTGACTGCAATATCCTCGTCATAATTGGCACGCAGATGTCACAAACGCTGTTGACATTTCACCAAGCAGAAACAATTTGGCGCTGCGAAACGGGCGACGACGAGGGTAAGAGGCAACAGAAAACACGGGCTGTAAATAAACAGAAAGATCCTATTAGCCGAGAAAGCGAGAGAGGGAGAAAAGAAAGAACGGCGCTCAGGAGAGGAGGTGGAGAGGGCCGGGATGTCAAAGAAGACAGACACTAATGGATTCCTGGCAAGAATGTGTCATTTAAACAGGACGTTTTTATTGGAGTGAATGACACCATTACATTAAGCACACCTCTGCTTTGTGTTAATCACTGTGTCAACAAGCGCCGATTAATGGATATTACTTGTTGATACTTGGTCCAAACTAATGGCTGCGTGCTCACGCTTGACATTGCCGTGTTGTGGATAATGAATAGAAAGTTTTCCAGAGTTGTTTGTGAGGAGGAAGGAATTTACAAAGTGTTCTCGCTCATTATATTCCAGAATGACGGAGAGGATAATGCTTCTCAGATGAGTTCTGATCTTTACTATCCTACGCATGAAAATGGTGTGGAGTAGCAAGTTCAAGACTCGAGGGAATCATACATCTACTGTATGTGCATATACACTCACCTAAAGGATTATTAGGAACACCTGTTCAATTTCTCATTAATGCAATTATCTAATCAACCAATCACATGGCAGTTGCTTCAATGCATTTAGGGGTGTGGTCCTGGTCAAGACAATCTCCTGAACTCCAAACTGAATGTCAGAATGGGAAAGAAAGGTGATTTAAGCAATTTTGAGCGTGGCATGGTTGTTGGTGCCAGACGGGCCGGTCTGAGTATTTCACAATCTGCTCAGTTACTGGGATTTTCACGCACAACCATTTCTAGGGTTTACAAAGAATGGTGTGAAAAGGGAAAAACATCCAGTATGCGGCAGTCCTGTGGGCGAAAATGCCTTGTTGATGCTAGAGGTCAGAGGAGAATGGGCCGACTGATTCAAGCTGATAGAAGAGCAACTTTGACTGAAATAACCACTCGTTACAACCGAGGTATGCAGCAAAGCATTTGTGAAGCCACAACACGCACAACCTTGAGGCAGATGGGCTACAACAGCAGAAGACCCCACCGGGTACCACTCATCTCCACTACAAATAGGAAAAAGAGGCTACAATTTGCACGAGCTCACCAAAATTGGACAGTTGAAGACTGGAAAAATGTTGCCTGGTCTGATGAGTCTCGATTTCTGTTGAGACATTCAAATGGTAGAGTCAGAATTTGGCGTAAACAGAATGAGAACATGGATCCATCATGCCTTGTTACCACTGTGCAGGCTGGTGGTGGTGGTGTAATGGTGTGGGGGATGTTTTCTTGGCACACTTTAGGCCCCTTAGTGCCAATTGGGCATCGTTTAAATGCCACGGCCTACCTGAGCATTGTTTCTGACCATGTCCATCCCTTTATGACCACCATGTACCCATCCTCTAATGGCTACTTCCAGCAGGATAATGCACCATGTCACAAAGCTCGAATCATTTCAAATTGGTTTCTTGAACATGACAATGAGTTCACTGTACTAGAATGGCCCCCACAGTCACCAGATCTCAACCCGATAGAACATCTTTGGGATGTGGTGGAACGGGAGCTTCGTGCCCTGGATGTGCATCCCACAAATCTCCATCAACTGCAAGATGCTATCCTATCAATATGGGCCAACATTTCTAAAGAATGCTTTCAGCACCTTGTTGAATCAATGCCACGTAGAATTAAGGCAGTTCTGAAGGCGAAAGGGGGTCAAACACCGTATTAGTATGGTGTTCCTAATAATCCTTTAGGTGAGTGTATGTGCCGAAACATTGGATTCACAATACAGCCTGTAGCTTTTTAATCCGACTTAAAAGTTTTAGGTATCATTCAACACCTTCGAAACCTAGCAAGCTGCCTACAGAAACCGCGTCAAATAATTTCTGAATATACATTTTATAAATGTTAGAAGTCATTTAGGAAAAGTAACAATCAAAAATGTTGTATTTAAAGGTGCAATCTGTAACTTTTTTGGTTATGAATAAAAATTGAGCAAGTGTAAATATAGCTCCTCACCTTACACTGATTTGCAATGCAAGTGAAAAATAATGATTTAGAATTGGAAATAACAGTTTGACATCCTTTGACGAAGTAACCTGCAATTTTATATCAAACAGAGATGGCTTTAAAATCGATTATTTAATTTTGACATATTTTTCTTTTGTGCGCTATTTCTATTTAATGCCTTTTAAGTATCATGTCATGAGACCACGTGAAGAGTTAATTTGCAAAAACAGACAACTCTTTTAAATTATTTAAAAAAACGTTTATTAATTATTTCAAAACTCATTTGTTTATTGTGTTATGTTTTTATTGTGTTAGTTATTTAGTTGTATTTTTTAAGTTATTATTACTTAATTAAAATAACAACTGCAGTTTAATTGATATTACATTAGTTATTATTACTAAATTAAAAAAACAACTGCAGTTAAATTGATATTACATTAGTTATTATTACTTAATTAAAAAAACAACTGCAGTTCAATTGATATTACATTAGTTAATATTACTTAATTAAAAAAACAACTGCAGTTCAATTGATATTACATTAGTTAATATTACTTAATTAAAAAAACAACTGCAGTTAAATTGATATTACATTAGTTAATATTACTTAATTAAAAAAACAACTGCAGTTCAATTGTTATTACATTAGTTATTATTACTTAATTAAAAAAACAACTGCAGTTCAATTGATATTTACATTGAATGCACAATAAAACATGATTTTTGAAAAAAAATTAAAACTGAGTTATCCGTTTTTGCAAATGAACTCTTCATATTAAAGAAATGACAAATCAGTATTTGTGTGGTGTGCAGACTAAAAATGATTCACTTCTGAGGTTCCACTGCAGTTAGGATACTGTCTGTTTAGGCAGCAGGGAGCTTACCAGGTTTCAAAACAGAGCCCCTTTTCTTTCTCAGCCCTCTACACTCGAAACAGGAGAGGGAGGGTCGGGTAGGGAACGCCAGTAAACACAAGCACTCGTTGGCGTGCCGACCTTGTCGAACTCTCGCTGCGAGCAAGATAAGCAACCCTCAGGACGACTAAACACACAGAGCCTTCTCGCTCCCCGTTTTTCTTTCTCTCTCTCTCCCTCGCCTGCCTGACCAACATAATCTTCTTTCCAAAAGGTCAAGTGAGACAGCGGCCCGTTGGGCAGCGGTAAAGCAGAGGAATTTGTGGGGTTTATTTATGAAACCGCTGCAGGTGGAGCAGAAGCTGGGTACCATTGAGATACACTCTAGAGATACTCTATCCATGCCGCATGTCCGCGGGACAAGTCCTCTAGACGCACAGTGATATTGAGGGGGTGGGATACTGCTCGTTGCAATAGCATGTCTTTATCTGTGTGGATTGCATTCCTTAATAATGAGGATCTTAGCTCTGAGCTATGTTATGGGCGTTGCTGTGTATTTTAGAATGAATGTGCTTACCTATTATTAAGATCAATGAAAATCCGCTCCTGGTCTATATCTTACATTGCTGCTAGTCGAAAAACATAACTTACATGAACTTCTGTTTTCTTGTTTTGCCTGTCCAGGTTCTGCGTTGGAGACAAGTTCTTCCTGAAGAACAACATGATCTTGTGCCAGACAGACTATGAGGAGGGTCTGATGAAGGAGGGCTATGCGCCACAGGTCCGCTGAGCTCCCCTTCTAGCGGCCCTGTGCACACCAGGGGAAGAGCTGAGAGAGGACCTGAAGGGGACATGCAATCAAACACAGAGCACTAGCGTCCTCTCCAGCCCCTGGTGCCAGTCAACTGTATATATGAAGACCTTAGATAAGGGAAAGTACTGTACAGATTAGCCATAGAGACGTTTTTTGGTAAGTGGGAGAAAATGAAGATCTCACAAGAGGCATGACGACGGTCTCAGACATCGACTTTGGTCATGATGATGATGATGATTGATGGCTTCATGAAGACTCAATTTGAGAGCCCCGCTTCAAGACCCCTATCCACCCCATGGCAATGCCACTTTTTACTTCCTTCAAAGGTTCACTGGCCATGGAATTTAAACAAAAAAATAAGCTAGATATTTATTTTAAGAAAAAGAAGGGGAGTCACGTAAACAAAAAGTTTTTATAACATATCTTTGAGTAAGACTTCAAAATCAAAAGTAACGATTAGCGAAAACATTTCCCTAACTTCTATCACCCTGTTTTGTACCTAAAAGATAAAAACATTTAAGTATGACTGTATGTGATGGGGTTGGTGGGCTATGAGAAAAGGGGGTTTGTTACTTTCACTGTGTTTATTTAATATGCTTTTTGTTGTTGCGCATAATACCAAGGCTCTGTCCCTGACATGTCTTTACCTGAATTGAATCACAGTTCAGTCGTCAAGCATCTCCTCTAGACCTCTCCTGTTTCTCAATGTCATGTATTTTGTGCGGCCCATGTTGCTCAGCAGGCATAATCCTAAAACAATCAGGTCGCATAAACGGTTGGCATTAACAGAACAACTTAATACCCGGTCTGAGGATTAGCCGTCACCAGGATTTGTTTACTGTCGAGGCGATAATCAAGCGTAACGTACAGAGTTGATCATCCTGTTATGGTTACGGCTACCTTTATAGACTGAGGGCGCAGCCAATAGGCAACATGTGAAGACAAACTTAATTTGTATATGGTGGTTGTACATATTTAAAAAAAGATTCCTTTTTGCTTGCTATTGTATATGGATTTTCTTTTGATGTGTTATTCAGCATGAGATGTTTATTTTTAGGATGTGTACATACTGTACTGTAATCATTTTAAGCACAAATGTAATACAGTTTTATTGTGTTAGCACTGTGTTGACTTCTATTCTTCACTTTTGTCTAAAAAGCATTCATTTGTCTAACTTTAAACAATATTACACGTAACACTTTACAAATATCTTTACAACACGTAACACTTTACAGCACTTATTCATCTTTAATTTTAACATTTACTGATACATTTTAAAAAGTAAAACGTCTGCTAACATTAATGACTAACATGAACAAACACTGAACTCTTTTTGTATTAACAAACAGTAACAAAGATGAATAAATTCTGTAAAAATATATCGTTTGTTATTAGTTATATTGGATTACGTAAGAAATAAAATCTTATTGTAAACTGTTACCATATTATCTTAAAGGAATAGTTCACCCATTTACTCACCCCCTCGTGTCCTTCCAAACCTGTAGGACTTTCTTTCTTCTGCAGAACACAAAAGAAGATATTTGGACAAAATATTGGTAACCAAACAACATTGACCCCCATGGACTTCCAATGTTTAAACACAGAATTTGCCAAATATCTTCTTTTGTGCTCCAAAAGTCACATACAGATTTTAAATGACATGACGGTGAACAAATGATGACAGAATTTGATAGCTAGAAACGCATTTTAACAAACACAGGACATTTCAAGCCGCTGCAGGAACCGGTTGAAAAGACAGACCTTTCTCTTTAGTAAAAAAGCAGACGGGCTGGTTTGCATACACCCTCATCCATTTCTACAACAGAGTGTTTACTGAAGCAATTTGGGTTAAGTGCTTTGCTCAAGGGCACAACTGTAGATGCCGAGCAGCCAGTGGTGAACCCTCAGGTCTCCACTCCATTAGCCTATCCAGCAGACCATGCTGCACTTCCGGCTCTGTGATTGATCATAAGTGCGCTTTGTCATTTTGGAAGCCATTTTGCTGTCATTGCACCTCAAAAATATCCACCCCTGCAGTCTAGAAAAAAGTCTTTCTCTGTGTTTCTGAGAGCAGTGCAAGAGAATTTAAGGCGCTGAACTGTTGGACTTCTGTTGTTTCAAATCCTTGTGTTGTTATTCTTTCTGCATGGAGAATCTCACGACTCTTATTGCAATAGTGTTTCTGCAGTTCATGATAAACAATTGTGGGTTTTATTCCTAGGGAACATACTGGCAAATGTAAACAAATGGTTTTGTCGGTCAAGAAAAACTCGAAAAATGACAAGCACTCGCAAAACAGTCCCTATTCCAAAACTCTGATGGAACGCCCAAAACTGGAAATAGAGTCTGCCTATGTTACAAAGCTCTTTTCTCTCCCACTAAGGCCCACACTCAAACCATTTAACACCTTTGTAGTTTGCTTCGCAAGAAAAGCCAGAATACGGCTTGAAGATCCTCTTCACTGTACGAGCGAAACGGCGAGATTAAAGTTCTCCCTCTAATTACGGAGGCTGTGTAAAGTGGCCTGTGAAGTTTGACAACAGCCGCGCTAACATCACATTACAGCCTATAATAAGCAGACCAATTAAACTAATTGAATTTCTTTAGCCTGAAACACAGTGGGAAAAATGTCTTTGATTAGACTCAAGCTGTTAAGTCCTTCCATAAAGAGCAGAGACTGTTCTGAAACCTCACTAGATAACAATCCAGTCATCAAGGGAAGAGGGAGATCCACTTCACTCATTTACAGTAATTGTCTTGTACGTCGCTGCGTTTGAAGAAAGATATGATGAAACCGACTGGTTCGCTATTATTTCTGGTTTTGGAGCGATGCGTCCGTGCGGTAATTCACACTCTGCCAAATACTGATTATATAACTGTAAAACACGTTATATACATGTTTTCTGTAGTGTGCAATTTAGAATAGTACCACCGTAATTGTTCATGAAAATTATGTCGGCATGAAGTTTAATTAAAAACAACATTTAGCATGCGTATTAAATTAGAGGAACACTACCTATAAAATGAAAGTCGCATTTAAGATCATTTCTATTATGTTGCAATTGTTTTGCCTAGCAATGAGATTAAAGGGATAGTTCGCCCAAAAATGAAAATTCTTTCATCATTTATTCACCCTCATGTCAAACCTGTATGACTTTCTTTATTCTGCAAAACACAAAAGAAGATATTTTGAAGAACATCGATAATCAAACAACATTGACCCCCATTGACTTCCATTGTATGGACACAAAACCACTGAGACATTTCTCAAAATATCTTCTTTGTGTTCCACATATACAAGTTTGAAATGGCGTTACAGTGAACAAACAATGACATCATTTTGGGGGGAACGTCCCCTTTAAATTAAGAGCAAATGTCAACCTTGGCATATGTTCTCAATGTGTCACCTAAAGAAGGCCTCAACAATATCTAATAGAAGCCATCGAACAACAGTCAATGACCTCGGATGTTTGAATTCTCCTGAGCTTTGAAAAAGAAATCAAGCAACATATTGCTTTAGGTAAGGCAAGCAGTGAGACCATACTGTATATAATGCATACATAAAACAACTCAGGGAACCATACCTTCAAATTCTTCCGTCCAAACTCACAAAAGCTATTTTCTCTCTACTCAACTCTTCTTATTCGCTTTAGAGTTCCAAGCTCTTAAACATTCTCCAGCAGCACAGAGACACCACAAACTGTCTTATTTAACATACGTTATTGTTGTTGTTATAATGTATACATTATAAACGCTGATCTATAGAGCGTTTGTTAAACATACTCGACAAAAAGCTGAAGTGCAGAGGGGGGTTTAGAAACATTTCTTCCTCAAGCCCGCCAGCGACAGCAAACTACAGAGAAATTCAAATAAAATGTACATTTTTCATAAAACAGTCATTAGGGACATAAAGAAAGCGCATTAGATGCATGTATTACTGACCGTCAGGAACGAGCACATACTCATTCCACTCTTCTCGCTTGGCAAAGGGCTCCAGGGGCAAAAATAATGATCTGCATAGACATGCCAATGCTATCTGGACCAGATAACAAAAGGTCTTAATGACCCCTTATCCTTCGGCCTCTTCATAGATAGAGAGGGGTGCCACCACGAATATATTCTCGTCGTTGGGTCATTAGCTCTTTATTGTGGCGATAATGGACGAATTGCGAATTCAGGTGTACATTACCCAGTGGAAAACAGCCTTGAGACAGACTGGCCGAAGGCTGGTTAAGATGCTCGGGGATTGTTTTTCAGTCCTAAACATTAGCTGGTATTGACAAACCACAATGACAGATTTGTTAAATGAAGTCATTTTAAATGGTAAATACCGCATTAAAAAAAACAGAATAAAATTTTGACTTTGATAAGGTTGAATGTGCCGTCAATCTGAACCCTACAGATGCACATACGTGTCTCACATGGTACCCTGTTAGCTGGAAGAATGCTAGTTATTTCACCTTAAGCACACTTAAATGTCACTGGCAATTTATTCCACGCAGCTCAATCTGTGATCTTGAAGAATGCAAGATGTTTTATCAACACGGGCGAATCTACAAAAAGCGGCCTGCCATTATCAGTAATGTGCGCTGGATAGCAAACGGCGGACGGTGATTCAGAATCTGTGAGCTCTGTGAAGTTCTGCCTTTTGATGTGGCGCGCTAACCTATAGCAGATGGGCCGGGATTGGTCTACTAAGGCGGCCCAGTGGTGACACCAGAATGCTGGACAAACAGTTAAAAGAATAAGAATACAGGCTGTGTTCAGTGACATGCTGTCGTTGTAGTACATATAGTGTATAGTGTGTCTGTCCTAATATGTAATTACTGTAAAGCTGCTTGGACACGATGCAAAAGTCGGAAAAGCACGATAGAGATGAATTTGCGCAGTATGTTAATTCAATATATGGAGTATGTAGATGGCATACTAGGAAATCTACAGTACACAAACTGCACACCATTGACTACCATAGTCGGAAACGTTGCTTTATAATTTCTTTGTTCTGTTGAACACAAAAGGAGATATTTTGAAGAATGTAGGAAAGCAAACAGTTCTGGGTCATTGCAGTCAACTACCATGCCATTCTTCCAAATATCTTTCTCTGTGTTCATCAGAACAAAGAAATCGATACGGTTTTGGAACAACTCGAAGGCAAGTAAATGACAGAATTTTCATTTTTGGGTGAACTGTTCCTTGAACATGTTTAACAGTTCCTTTAAATGTTGACACTGTCAACACCATTGTCTTCAGTTACACAGATATAGATGTATATATTTCGGGGATCTGAATTAAGGATTACAAGCGATTCACTCATGCAGAGCCACTAATGGCTATTTCGCCGTCTAAGTTAACACCTTCTCTCAAGTAAAACTACACAGCTGGAGCTGAGAATACCTCTAGCCGTTCATGGGCTTTTCCCATTTGACCTAATTCATACCAAATTGGAGAGATGATTGTATTCAGCAGGGGGTGCGAGTCGCGCGTCGCAATCCCTTTCAAATGAATATTTGAGATTATTCAAGGCAATTTTCTACCGTCCCCACCTCAAGCTCGCGTGTTCGGGACAGGCGTGACGACTTGAAACATCTTATTTTGCCGAAATGGCTGCGGCAGCAGGGGGAGCAGAGCTCCGGGTTCCTCTCAGCAGGTGATTTAGGAGTAATCAAACATTGCTGTGTTGCTGTGGGACCCGACTAAAGCCTGTTAAATGGAAGACCGGTGAGATAACAGCACTACCTCGTCTCTACCAACCTCAGAAACAAACCCTCCTCCGAGACTTATTTGCTGCAGATGGGCTTGTGATTTCAGCGGCGCACGGTGAGACACCCGATGAGCGATATGAGAAGAATGTTGATCTGATGGACCGGTGCGTACCCGTGGCCTTGAGCGTAGAGTCGAAGAATTCGGTAGGCGAGAGCTTTATTTCGGGGGCGTAATTGGACTCCAGGTTTTTAAGGCCTTATTGAGTGGAGAAGTACTTGTGCCCAACTACATCTCCGAAGGTTATGTTTGAATCCATGGATTTTGGTGCACGGTTGTGATTTAAGTGTGAATCAACATCGAAAATGTTAGGAAACGGTGACCTCGCTCAAACTTTCACAATCACTAAACGTAGTAAACAGTGCACACCAGACTTGTTATCAACACAGAGCGCTGGAAAAAGACAAAAATACAGGTGGCTAATAAGACCAGTGAGTCACGTTTCTAATGGGCACTCGGGAGACCAGCGAACCCTGCCATCTGACAGCGTTTTGATACATGAATCTTCACAAACCAGTGAGACCGTGAAATTACCGGCTATTGTTATGCAGTGACAGTTGTACCTGACAAATTCTGCTTTTATTTATATATTTATAATGGACCTGTATGACTCAAGGGCTCATTAACTGATCTGAGATTATAAGATATCTTCACTCTTAGGGGATGTTTATACAAGGTTTTTGCTGATCGTTTTGACAACATCGTCGTGTATAAGTGAAACCTTTTTTTTATGGAATCACAAAACTTTTTCGTTTTCTACTTCACCATTGTCGCGTAAACGTACTCTTAAAGTCCCAGTGAAATTAAAAATGACAATTATAATTTTTTCATGAAATATTGCAGTGTTTATTGTAAATATCTTATCAATGTGGGTCATTCACTTTTTAAAATTGATGTGCCCTCATAATCTCAAAACGCACTTCCGCCCTCTTGGGACTATCCATCTTAAATGACGTATGTTACTGGGCGGAGCAACTGTTAACTCCTCCCCTTCAACGGTGAGTCTGCTGTCAGTTCAATTTCAAAATGCAACGGCTGTTTTTATACATCCAATCAAATCGCAGTGAAAAAACGCAAGCCACGGCCACAATTTTTTTCTCATTCGAAATTCCATTTTATTCGGAAATTCATCAAAATACGACGGCCTCCACGTCGTGCATTCAAATCGGTAAGCCGTGGATTATCCCTTACATAAAAGCTTTTAGTAATGTTGTATAAATATAGCAAAGAAAAGTTTGATTGGGCACTTTTGGAAAAAGTACAGTCTACATTTGCATCATCCAGCCGCTCCCTCAAAGCACGAGCCGTGCAAAATAATGGACGTGGCTGTTTTCTCAACGCTGTAATTTGTTTATTTATCAGTTAAATGTGTTTATATTAGTAGCTGCCATAAAAGACTACCGTTTTACTTCTCGACAGGTGACCTGTGACCTCTGGATGAGGCTGGAAAAGTACGCCCACACTCCTGCTGTGCTTTCTGGTCTTGGGTCAGATACGTGGGCTGGGCAATGAGAGCAGCAGCGAGTGTGTGTGTGCGTGTGCGTGTGTGTGTGTGTGTGAGAGAGTGTGTGCATGTGCATGTGTCGCTTCCTTTTTACCTCCAAGCAGATTCAAAATGTGAATGATCAGTTCTCGGATGGTTGTCTAAAAGCTTTAGCCTACTATTGTCAGCGCATTGCAGAAAATAAAGCGGCAAGTTATTTCCTGTCTTTTTTTCGTATCACCTCCAAGCACCTAATAGAAACTAAGGCCGTGATGACTTCTCAGGGTATCTGGAAACCAAATAACAAGAGAAGCGGTATACAATACACCATAGGAATGCATCATTCTAACATTTAATTCATACCAAACTTTTGAACTTTGACAAGAATTCAACCTGCACCATTGATGCTACAACCATGCAATAAAGAGAAAGATGCGATTACTTTTCTAAGCCATGAGAATTCCTTTTTTTGTCTGCCGAAAGATAAAACAAATGAAAAACGGCTAAAACTTACATCGAAGAGCAGCAATTAGAACACCCTAGCGATGTCTTAGCAACCACTCATATCATCCTAGTCACCACTTAGCTACAGCCTTAGCAATATGTAACCAGAGAATAAAAATTCACTTTCATCATTTACTCACCGTCTTTTCTTACTTGCTTCAATTTCTTCTTCTGCAGAACACAAAAGAAGATATTTTTTAAAACGTTGGTAAGCAAACAAAACTGTCTCTCGTTGACTTCCATTGTGTAGACACAAAAATACTGGGACATTTCTCAAAATATCTTCTTTAGTGATCCAGAAGAAAGAGTCACGTGCAGGTTTTAAACAACAAAGGGTGAATAAATGACAGAATTTGTATTTTAGGGCAAACTCTCTTTAAAGGGATACTTCACCCACAAATGAAAATTCTGTCATCATTCTCTCACTTTCAAATTGTTCCAAATCTGTATAAATTTCTTTGTTCTGATGATCACAGTGAAAGATATTTGGAAGAATGCTTATAACCAAACAGATCTTTCCCCCCATTGACTCCCATAGTAGGAAAACTTACTCTGTTGAACACAAAAGAAGACATTTTGAAGAATGTAGGACAGCAAACAGTTCTGGGGCACTTTTGACTACCATTGTATTTTTCCTACTATGGGAGTCAATGGGGGGAGAGATCTGTTTGGTTACAAGCATTCTTCAAAATATCTTTCTCTGTGTTCAAACGCTACGGAAACCACTGAAACACTATGAAATGCATACTTCAACAGATTTTCTAACAAAAATATTGAAATCTAATTAAGTTTCTCATCTGTTGTGTAGGAATACAGTTACAACAAAAATGGCCTTCCTGAAGCAACCCACAACATTCATTTCAATTGCTAATAAGGCAAGGAGTCGCCGAACATCTGCCGGGCCTAATCTCCGCCCACAATCACAGCGTTTCTCTCCAAAACTAGTGCCATGTGGGGGGTGGAGTGTCTTTCTAAACAATACACAACTACTGATACCCTATAAGCACACACTCAAAAAAACCTTTACAAAATATGTATTAGCTTTGCCATTTATAGCTTTCCATTTTCCCTCACATTCTTCTCTCGAACTATAATCAAAAGATAACAAGAGGCTGGTACATGAAAGTGTCGAGATGGTAATGACGTCATGTAATGATTTCATTTCCCCTGAGGAGATCACATCTATCGCAAGGGGATGGATGGGAAAAGACCCGAGGGAGAAACTCAAGCACCTCACTCATGAAGGAAACTTAAAGCAGGAGGTGGAGGCCGTTTTAGAACGAGAACCAAATCCAAAAATCGCACCCTGGGCTTCTTGATCCTTCGTTCACCTTCTTCAAGTGTGTTTGTGTACGCTCACGTCAACGTGAGGGAGGGCAGCGGGTGATATTTAAATAGCTGAAAGGTACAATCCTCAAAACTCAATTCAGGATAAGCAACAAATTACACCGGTCTGTGTTAGCGAGATGCTTTCTCTCGATCGATTGCGTCGTCAAAAATTAATCTGCCGCCCTGCGCCTGCATGGGATTCTCTGCCGAGGTTTGAGGAGTGAAGTAATAAGCACTGAATGTAACTACCTGTCTCTCTCTTTCCCAGGAATCTGCTTTTGGTCTTAACATGGGAAGGCCAGACATCCAGAATAATCCAGACCACGCACCCTTCCTGTGACAATTTGTTCGGATGACTGACGGACCCACGGCGTTGCTTTTAGGAGCACCGATTTCGTGATGCACCGCAAACACACCTTAGTCGTAATGCGTGTAAAGACCGCTGGTTCCATTTAACTACTATAGCGTGTCCATTTACGCATTATC
This sequence comes from Triplophysa rosa, assembly GCF_024868665.1. NCBI lineage: Eukaryota > Metazoa > Chordata > Actinopteri > Cypriniformes > Nemacheilidae > Triplophysa > Triplophysa rosa. Next base: position 5,760,603 of record NC_079913.1, read on the forward strand.
TCCGAGAAAAGGTATTAAAAGGCTAAAAACACACTCAGCACTGAAGGTTTTAAAGGAATGATGGATATTACACGATCCATTCTTGTGCCCCGTCGTTCGGTGTCAGCGGTAACAAAGCAGACGTGTACGGGCAATAAGTGTAGCTTGTCTGTCAAGATGCGATGGTAGTGCATCAAGTCTAAAGGTGACAATGCACTTCTGCCCATTTGCACCACATTAAGGGCTGCTCCCAGCAGAAAAGTGGCTTTCTGCGTTTCACCCCTCTTTACCCTAAAGTAATGGTGCTTTTTCACAGCTCATGGAAGCTTTTGCAGGCCGGGCACTTAATGGTGTTCGGTTATCGCCCGCCTGTCTGTCTGTTCACCGAGTCCATCCTTATTTGTCTCTGAGAAGACCCCCATTGTTAGTTTCACATCTTTTGAGCCAAATCTGTCACGGTTATATATACTGTATACTCATCGCACCCGTTTCAAGCGGTTGGTTGGCTGTTGAATTTAGTCGAAACATGTAACCATCATGTTAACACGTCTATCAAACTAAACTCAACCCCCAAAACATTGCAACCAACTTTCGATTGTTGTGCAACTTGCTTCGAGATGCTTGCTTAAAGGGATAGCTCACGCAAAAATGAAAATTCTTTCGTCGTTTATTCATCCTCATGTCGTTTCAAACCTGTACACAAAAGAGGATATTTTGAAGAATGTTGGTAACCAAAAAACACTGGCCCCCATTGACTTCCACTGTATGGATAAAACCCACCCGGACATTTCTCAAAATATCTCCTTTGTTGTATTTAACATAAGAAAGAGTCATATAAAGGTTTTTCATGACATGAATAAATGAGGACAAAAAGGACTCGTGGAAATAATTTTGTCCATCAGAAATTGCGGCCAAACGTTGCAAGGGTCGCTGAGGTTCCTTCAAAGAAAAAAAGTGCGCATTTAGAATTCAAGCAGCAATTTATTTCACCTCTAGATGAGCTTCTCCCATGTTCCCACGTGTTGTACGCGGTGTGCGTAGAAGCTATTATCTTCGGTCTGTTCAATTATTGATTGGCGAGTGCCACAGGGTGAGAGAAAGCACAGAACACGTAGAGCAAATAAATCTCTGTTTGGACATTTTAGACCGCGCCTTCGAATCCCTGGACTTCAAACAGTAACGTCGATCCTAAAACTACAATTAACTCAACATATCTAAAAAAAACTCATGTACATTGTTTAAACTATGAAGCAATTCACAAAGCGGTGAAGAGGTTGGAGTTTGGATCGTGGTTATGTCGAGATGTATGGTGATGCTACAACACCGCCGTAACATAATCGACAGCCGGACCGCATCAATTTCACTTCTGTTATGATCTAGACTCGGTCATGTCCAGTACTGACTACTCCAATAAGAAGGTTTTTTTTTGACAGGGTGTATTTGAATGATATTTCTGGAGTGATTGAGCTGCCAACAGCCTCCCTCGGGTCCCTCGCGGCCTCCAAAGGAGCTTTTATTTCTTTCATAAAACCGGGCAGATTTATCCATTATTAACTCTGGTCCTCATAGCAGCCACATTTTTATGTATTGCTGAGACAGGGTTAAATGATTTTCAGTTAATTAGCTTGCCTCCAGGTTATTGATTTTCCTTCAGAAGGCAGCCGAGCTCCACACACGGGCCTCTGAACGGCTTCGGCTACGTTTCTGATCACGGCTGCATGAAGCCAAGCCGATATCGTGAGACAATCCGGTGTACCCGAACTGCAGCGTGCAACATGACTGTTTCACTAGAACTGCGAATGCAGCTGCGAGGTTTAACATAATGAGCAGTGAGTCACTGAGCCTGAGAAAGTCTAGAAGTTTCTAGACAGGAGGCAGTTTGTTTGAGATGCAAGATGACTTGCATTATAAATACTTACATTAAGGACGCCTACACATCAGAGAAAGTGTAGAAAACAAAAGAGGTTGACGGCTAGGAACGCATAGCAATTGTGAGGGTGGGGACAGAACCGGGTGAGTTTTATAATCAAGCTAGAAAACAGAAAACTGTTCCGGCCTTTCTTAATTCTTGTTGGGCAATTCATGCGTTTTAGGGTGTCACAATATATCGTATTTGTCAATAATCAGGATATTATATATATCATAATTGTTTTAATACTATTGTTTTTATTTGGCCTACATATTATTTAAAAGACGTCAACTAAACGAAAGCTGGAAATGTTGCCTTAGCGATAAACTGATATAAGTGCTAAGGCACTCAAATTATTAACTGAAAATAAAAAAAAAACTGAGATGAAAATGAAGTAAACTAATAAAGCAATATTCAATTCAACTCATTTCAATTCAATAAATTATAGCAATTAATCAAAAATGACAAAAGCACATAACAAAAACGCTAAGAAATTAAACAAAAATAGTAAAAAAATTAAATATGAATTAAAACAGCAAGGAAACTGAAAAAATATAATAAAAATATAACAATATTACACATGATAATATCAGAATAAATAATTCAGTGTCAATGTCTAAATGACACTCCAACATAGTAAAAATAGTAATCAAATATTATTTTGACTGCCAGCATTATTTATTTCTTTAAAACAATGCAAGATATTGCAATAATATTGTTAGCATACATTCTTTTGGCCATTAAAACCTAATAGTCATAATGTCCATGTAAGAGTGCATTGCACAAAAGTTACTCCAATATTTGGTCATATGAAAGCGTACAGTACATGTCTGAACTCTTGTAATGCACCATCCACATTGAAATCAATAGGCTCTCTGAGGCAGCATAAACTTTTATTCTATGCGCACTAAAGAATTTTAAGTAGTTTCTTGCAAAGAACCTAAATCATTTAAATTATGTTCTCTTGTAGCAGCACAAGGACTCTAATGTGATGTGTGTTTGCCCAATGGGGTCATGAAACAGGTGTACTGAAGGTCTACTGCAAATAGTAGAAAACTAACTGAATAGGTCCCACAAAACTCTTGTAGTAATCTATACGCTTTAATCGATACAACAATATTGCCACATAAATAAAATCCATTCTCTCTCTACTTGACGTTTTGTACTTTGTGTGGAGGTCCTTTAACATTCAGATTGAACAGAGAAGAGCCATGACCTCGTGGTAACTACATTGGTTTTCAAGCAGGCAAATTTAAATCTAACTCACGTCATGTTCTGATGCTATTCTTACCTATTCTCCCCAGCATGTGTTTGTCCCATTTCTATTAATTTATCCATTAAAGGGACAAGAAAAACTAAATCATTAAATATAATCTTAGGCCGTCACAAAATTAGATTGAGCCGATCTCATGGTGATCTCATTACTTTTTAATAAATCAAGTTAATATTTTTGTTAATTTTGTTTCTCTTTTTTGGCCATTGAATCACGAAAATGAGTGTATGGTGGCAGAAAGAGTTTGTAGCCATCGTGTCTACACGATGTGCGGTATTAACACGATATTGATTTTAAATATCACGGTTACTGTCAATACCGGTATGCTGCGCCACTCCATACAACATTAAGACAAGATACAGAATCACATCCTGAGATATTTCAAACAAAGAAACACCCACCAAAGGTTCCCGACTGCGATTGGCCCAAATCGAGATGACATCACATCAACGTTAACACAGAGCAAGCCGTGAGACTTCTTTTGAAAGTGAAAAAAGTGCTTTTCGTGATAACAGGCTCCAAATAGTGATGGCCGAGTCTATTCTCTGCCTCATCAATGTTTCAGACCCGAGTAATGAAGTCGAATGTCTTCACGTCTCGCACACAGCGGTTATCATGTGTCTCGCATACGTGCGCGCGCACACAGCCATGCAAGGATGAATTATGGCAACACCCCCACCTGACTTCTACAGAGGTGGGCTCTCTGACAAACATAAATTATGTTAATAGAATGAAATAAAAAACACTTTATTCCAAAGGTTTCAGTACTTTGAAATGTCAGGATGATCTAGTACGCTACCTGCAGAGAACTCCGAAGCTTAAGTCGGAGCGCTAAAATATTAAAACGAGAAATTTGCGCACTCTCCCGAGGTGCTGGAAAGGTGTGTGAAAAATGACGAATGTTGGAGCGTGTCTCCCAGGTGGAGTTTTTCCATTCGCTAATTGATCCGAGCGCCAAATATAGCTCCGCGGCGAAACATTGTAGATACGGAAACGTATTTAACCGTGCTTTCATGAGAACAATTGCCATTAGGCTGTTTTTGTCCCGTTGCCTCAATAAAGCGCTTCGTCAATGTTATCAAAATACCAAATTATAATTATCGTCCAAATTAGCCGTTTGATTTAAAAGAAGTTGATTAACTCCCCGGGTTATTACACTTGGGAGGTTATCTGGCGAGGAGCTCTCAGGAAAGCGCATTTTCTTCTATTATTTTAATAGATGAAAAACATGGAGGACGTTTGCATCCAAATTGGAAGAGGTCCCACTGCTACCTTCCCGTTCCTCGCGTAGAACCTGGAGGGAGCCCAGATGCTAAGCAGCTAAATTAACCTGAGATAGGATATTAATTGAACAATTCCATTGTTACCATGGCAAACTGCCAATTGATTGGCCCTCCAACGCCTGATCCCTTCTTCTTCATTGGTGGCAGGACACCGAATGTATTTTCGTTAGATGATAATGCATGAGAGGAACGAGAGGTGAACGCCGGGCAGGCGAGAGGGGGAAACGGTGCGGAGGCTTGGTCGTGGTGTTCAATTACAGCAGCCAGGAGGATAAATCAATATCATTTAAATTGCTTATGGTAATCACCTGCGATCCAATCACTAAGATCAGCATAGGATATCTGCTGACCCCAGCCAAGTCTTACAGTCCCCTAGCTCCAATATTCCAAATCTCCTACTCAAATACGTGTTAAGGTCACACTTTCCTCTCTTTTAAGTTGACGGGGTCACAGCATTACTTAGATGCTACCGAGACGGCATGCAAACTAAATACAGTATATGCTATTTTGGCATATGTAAACAAGACTGGTTCAGAAGCACTTCCTGTTTCAGTTTTTTAACACTAAACAAATGAAAATGAAAACACAACCAATATAACAATATAAAAAGAATAGGTAAAACTTAACAATAATACAATTCTATTTGTTAAAAGTGGTTTGTGCATTAGCTAACATGAACTGACAATGAACAATTCTCCTACAGCAGTTATTGATTTTAGTTCATTTTAATTTCAGCATTTAGTGACACATTTTTTTAAACTGTATTTGTGAATTACATTGCTCGTCGTTAGTTCATGTTAGCTAACGTGATAACTAATAATCGATAATGAAAATAGTTCTCAAAGAATTTAATTATCGATTAGTTGGTCTGTGGCGTCGATTAGTTGGTCTTGCGAGCTGCGCAGTTATAAATCAAGCGCATCTTCTTCCCTTTTAAAATTACAATTTTAGACGTGTCTCTCCGTGCAGCATGAGCATTGCAGTTTTAAAGTCAGACGTGTCTCTCCGTGCAGCGCGAGGTGCGCATTTTTAAAGTCGAACGCGTCTCTCCGTGCGGTACAAGTTGAGCAGTTTTTAAGTCAGACGTGTTTTGCATGCAGCTCTTCAAGCCGCGCAGTTTTAAAGTTTAAAGGGGAGAGATCTTTTAAATGACAAAGTTAAAGAAGTAAGACCCAATTTGTGGCTAAATACTCTGATTTGCGGGTTTATTTGATTCAGAGGTGGGAAATTTATTTGTACTGTACTTAAGTACATTTTTGAGTATCTGTACTATACTTAAGTATATTTTTTATAAGTAGGCCTACTTTTTACTGTACTTCACTACATTTGAATGACAAATATCTCACTTTTCATGCCACAAAAAAACCAACCGTCCCCTCTCTCTCTCACGTTTGGGAGAGACTATTGTCAGCTGCTTCTAATATGACACTCCTGAGTCAACTCATAAGCCTTGGTGTGTTTATTAGGGAGTCATCCACAACATTTTGGGAGAAGGTTAATGAGTTCAGTTGTGTATACTTTTCCCATTTCTGATTTAGTTATAAGCAAAAGATCTAATTAGACTTTTTATCCGATTAATCGAAAAAAATTATCGTCTAACTAATCGATCATCAAAATAATTGTTAGTTGCAGCCCTAAAAACAAAGTGCTTCTGGACCAGAGTTGTTTACGTCACGCACAATGGTCTTATAATATAAATCACGTTTTTCTAACAATAATTCCAATTAATAATTTCTTCCATTATTTTAACGCATTTTTGCAAAGTATTGTGTTGATAAATACAGTTATGAAGTTATGCTACACTTTTAGAAAAATGGTACAATATTTGTATACAGTACATTTGGTACTAATGTGAAACTTTAGAAGTGCAGAAGTGTACTTTTTACAAGGGTACCACCACAGTGACAGCTTTTGTATTTTTTTCTAAGAGTATGCAGTAACTGCTAACATTAAAGATATGACATGAAGCACCACTTAATCCATGACTTTTGGCCCACAAAGGCCATCAATTTAGTTACATGTTGAAATAAATATACGCTGAAATCATTGAGTCCACGAAGAGCATCTGCTTCAATGACCATTTCAGGCTGATTTATTTGGCCCTTGGAGTGGCCGTTTCACCGGGTTTTACCCCGTATGAGATAATATGACTTCCTGTGTCTAAGCGGCACTGACAAGTGCAAAAAGCAAATGGAAAGCTTACTACAATCTCACAGTAATGGGCTTCGGAATCGGTAGAGATGAAGGGCAGAGAAGGGGGCAGCAATGCGAAAGGCATTAGTTAGTCCTTATTATGTCGGCATTCCACTGAAGTCTGTTCTCTCTCCGAGGCGAACGCATGATCCCGACCTGCGTTTTATACTGTATCAACATGATTACGTGTGACCTCCGGACCCACAATTACTTCACATAAACTCACAAGGCGTTGCATGTACAAGGACGAGAGAAAATTTGTGTCGTCATTGACAAAAGGCCACGAGGCCATGTGTTCACGTCTTACCTCTGACATTCTTCGGCATAACTTTCTGTGAATGACACATAGAGGAGAGAATCTGTGCCGCATTATTGCTCTTAAACAGGCTGGATGTTAAAAAATGCTCTAAAAATGTCCAGTCCAGCAGATATGGTCGGTTCTGGATTGCAAGGCTCAAACTCGAATTGATTTATATTGCGCCGCGTCGCCTACAAGTCGGATCCCGACTAAGCGTTCATTAATTTTTCAGGACCCGTGGAGCCATTGTGTGATATAAATCTCTGCTAAACCTTGATACTGGCCCACGCCATGACTTTGAAGTGCCGCCTAATTAAGCGCGTGTACAGTTAACAAGCCGTACAATATGGCAGAGGGAAGATCTGAGAAATATACGATGTATTTTGTAATATAGAAACAGCGTGGGAAGAATATACCAAAGGTGCAACCACAGCATCTGTCTATCTGTATATATAGCCCACTCTTGTCGGCACAGATGGCACATTTGAGAACGTGTCAGTCTTGGCTACGCATGTCTATATATCGCCTCAAGGTTCTTGAGCCTTTCCAAGGTTCTTCACTTAAAAGCTCAAATTAGCCAGGCCGGACCAGCTCTTTCCAAACCGAACAGAACCAGCGGAGAGGCATATGTGGGTGGATCAGTCATTATTGATCACAAAGCAAGGTTTCGCTGTACTTCATCTGGCCAGATGGTAAAATGCTTGGCTTGACTGAAATATTGCACACCCTGAAGCTGGGCGCACACCCAAAACAAACGAGAAAAAGCCTTTACGGGGTATATGCACGGCCAGCCATGGCGACCTTGGGGGTTAGTAGTAGTAATTACTGTCACCAGGTGAGGGCCTGTGTTAAAAGAATGAAACATAGGGAAGATGCACAAAACCGTCACCTATAACCTTGACGGGGAGATAAATGCAGATCCATTCAGATCGACAGATGCTGTTTATGGGTTTAGGATACTATTTTAGAGTAAGTCCACATACAATGATAAATGGTCTTTATTTCAGATCGCTTGCGCAATTTAAATATCTAATCAATATCATCACAGATATTCTGATTGTATTGGTTTTAATAGAAATTTTAAAGGTATGTGTGGTAATGTGTTGGGTTTTATTGGTGGGATGTTATATCTGGCGGATGGGAACCAACAGAACACATTTAAATCCTACTGAAGACTAACAAAGACATTTTGTAATGTTTTAAATGGTTTTAATCAGCGGATGGTTCATAATTGTATCTGAGATGGAAACCATAAGTGTTGTTTTTTTCTTTTTTTGGTGAAGGATGCCCAAGGTGTTTACCTGAAAAAACCTGCTTACATCTCTGTGATTGAGGCTAAACCCCTTAAGACCAACATGTTCTGTATGCATATATCCACTTACCTTAAATGTTGCTCTTATGTAGACCAGAATTTCAAGTTTTCTTACTTTGCTTTGAGAAGTTGCAGAGTTGCTGTTCTGAAATTTGACGTCACATTCTTTATAGTGATCTTCTCCTAAATGTGCAATTTTAAAAGGTGAACTTAGATGTATAGACATTAAATATTAACCTTTTAAAACCCGAAAAAAATTGTTTACAAGCTAGTCACAATACAAAAAGCAAAGTAATTGGTCAAGCATTACATTTAAATTGTTATAGCAGATGCTGTAGAAAAAGGAATATTATACTTACTCATTCTGCTAAATGGCTGCCTTTGTGTTGTTGACCATGCATCTCAATCCAAAAACAATCAAAATGAGAACACGGGGATGATTATTTTGTGTATACTGTAATAAGGATAACTGTGAGAATGTGCTTCACTAGACAAACGTGAAAGAAACATCAGTCCATTGCAGCTTTCAGATAGCGCCCTCTAGTGGGTAAAACATGAACACCTTCACATACATTTCAGATGTAAAAAATATTGGAAACCTTTAGAAAGTTTATTCAAACTTTTTTAAAACCTGTTTACAATGACCATCAATATACTACGTTAATTTGCAATTACAACAGCATAACAGGAGGTCACATTACAACTCTCATTTTCCTCCGTAAGACTTCTAAACTAATGTTACTTGAAGCATAAAGATGTTACATTCATCTTTTGTTTGTCTCTCACTTAGGCCCAATTTTAGAGATAGACAAATTCTGTTGCTCTTATAATGGTTCATAAGAAACATATTAATTATATACAGCACTGGTCAAAATTGTGCAGTTTATCAGATTATACAGCAGTAAATAACTGTATTTCAGTTTTACTGTACATATAAAGGAGTGTAGTACCACAAACTACAACAAATATGTAAATTGCACATATGCAGGCTCCTCAAAATATAAAGCTCATTGTCATGTTTTAGTCTAAACCTGCTTTACTTTTACACAAAGCATAACACCTAAAACTAAAATTTTCCAAGTGCTAGCCATCAAAGGAAAAGTGCAGTAGTGATGACCCTGTAGGCCATGGAGAAGGTTGTGAACAATCCCACAATCCAGGCCAGACCTCTGCTAGGCTGGGGAAGAGCAACTAGGTAAGCCACCATGTGAATAAACCGTGAACCCACAAACACCCTGAAGTGCAACAGAGCCGTGGAGAGATCCGGACCTGTGAGAGCGTACAGAAGGCCGATTACCACAAAGGGAATGATGTTCTCCAGGTCATTCTGATGGCATCTGGGACCAGAAAGCATTACAAAACGTCAGTGCCTAAACTGCTACTCCGTCAATACTGCAATTAAACCATTTACATACTTACCTCCGCACCCGTTCAACATCTGGACCCTGACCCACTTCCTCCTGTCTTCAGTGGTTTTGACCAAGTTGGTGTCCTCTAGGTTTGCAAAGACCTTTTGAGAAACATTACATTTATTCAGGTGTGTAGAATATAACCCTTGCAGAGTTCGAGATTTACAATTTACCTTTTTTGTCAAGCGCAAATAAGAAATGAAGGGGCCCATCAGCATCATTTTAAGGATGACTATGGTTGCATAGGTAGAGAAAACCAGGAAGACCTCGGTGTCAATCATATGAGCAACCTCTGCCATCTTTATTTAAACTGCAGTAAGAACAAATGATCACGTGAGCAACAGGCACAAACACAAACTATTACAAATATTAAACACACACAGACTTTAGAGGTTTTAAAAACAAAAACTGGAAAAACAAATACTTATATTTACAAATATTTTACTTTGTTTTTAACAAACAAAAAATATAGCATGTTTGGTTGATATAACGAACGTACGTAAGCCGTTTCATTCATTTTTTTATGCCTGTGAACGGATTTTGGTTTGTGCATGCTGAAGAATTTCAGATATCTTTTATATCTTTAGATGTTAATAAAGTGTAGAGTTTATTTATGCACATATATCGACCTAAATGTTTGCCAGGTGACACCAAATTCAAACTTTATCGTGTTCTAAGTAGAAGGACGCCGCAAGCGGTCTTTGTGGAATGTAAAAACTGTATAAACATGCACTTTTTAATAACAGGCTAAGCGTCAACAGCACATAAATACACTACACGGCGTGATTGTGAAATGTAACCAAAGACATCATATAGAATACGTTTTCTCACCTTTTTGAGGAAAATCGATCAACTCGGCGTTTAATGCAGCACACAACTCCTGAATTTACGTGAAATGGTGGGCGTGCCACGTTAGTTGCGTAATAACTAGCGACAAATCACCCGGCTCACGTTCAAAATAACGACATTTAACCTCCACGCTGCTGTTTTGCAAAACATTTTTTATTTTACATTTAAAATACTCATTTTTAACGTCATCTCTATTTTAACCTTGGCATGCTCTTCTGTTGTACATTTGAAAAATTTCAATCACTTAAGAGTTTTATAATATAATGAATAAATGTACTTTTACACTTGCATAAATAACTGCTGAAGTCACATTTCAAATGATAAACTGTGAAACATTGTTGAACTGAAAAACTCACTACAGTTTGACCACCTAATGCATTGAGATCCAAAAATGAATGCAAGAATAAACAAAAACCCTCTTATTTAGGCTCTCCTGTTTTTGCCAAGTGGTTGAAGTCCTTAAGGCAACATCAGGTTGACTCTTGGACAACATTTAAATCAACCAATCAGATCTCAGAAATAAGTTTACAGTTTATTTCAAGTTTAATCTTCCAACCAGGATTAGGTGTCTCTAGACCATTGTTTCTCACTTATCATTTCACTCTGATTTTAAGGGTAAGTTATGGTTGGGGTTTGGTGTGGGTTTAGGTTTTATTTATAAAAATGTTGTCCTTAGGTCAACAAAATATGTTGCCCTGAGGGCATCAACCACTTGGCAAAATCAGGTTGAGCTCTTTTTTTATGCTGAGTCACTGTGACAATGACCTGGTAGCCATGACCAAACACTAAGTGACTAATGAACGTCTTCATAGACTGATGCTGGTTTTACTGCATTGACAGTAGTTAATATCTTTACTAGTACAAAATACTGATAAAATGATTTCATTATAAACTGAAAATTGTAAAAAGGATAAACATGCTCATTTAAAGAAAACCCCCTCCCCAACTTCTTCACATTGCAGTGGACATTAAAGGAAAAGTGCAGTTGTGAGGACCCTGTAGGCCATGGAGAAGGTTGTCAACAATCCCACCATCCAAGACAGAGCTCTACTGGGCTGGGGAATGGCCATCACATAGGACACCGTGTGGATAAACCGTGAACCCACAAACACCCTAAAGTGCCACAGAGCGGTGGAGAGATCCGGGTTCGTGAGAGCGTACAGAAGACCAATTACCACAAAGGGAACAATGTTCTCCAGGTCATTCTGATGGCATCTGCAGTTAAAAGAAAAATTGAATGTAAGGAATCCAACTTGACTGGTAAAATGAGGTGAGACCAGTCCCTTTGCTGTTACCTTCGCACACGTTCTACATTAGGATTGGTCTGGAGCATCTTTTTTCTTTCTTCTGGATCTTTAGAGGCCGTTCCGGTGTCTTCCCAGTTTGAAAAGGCCTGTTTAACAAACAGCATGATTTGACTTATGGACCTCAAATACATTGCTTTAGTAATCACATGTTTTCTGGTTAAAATGTTAAACTGTCTTAAACCACAGAGCAGCCAAAGAACAACACTGGCCTAAATTAAGTTTTCGTGCTGTCATTTAATGATTTTAATAATATAAGGGCTGCATAGAAAACACAACAGATCAAATCAAGCGATGGCACTGGATGAAATACAAGCCAAAAAAGGAAACCGGTGACTTTTATAGTATTGCAGTAAAATGCATCAAATAGCCTACTCCTAATTTGGCTTTTTTAAATAAATAAAATAACACAGGTTAACAATTTTAACACTTTCTGGTTTGATAACACAATATTTTGTTTAGGTAATCTGTTTAAAATAGGAGCCTGAAACAGCTCATAAGAAACATTATTTTATTAATAACTATCATTTAACAATAATAAATCACTTTTTTGCATAGCTATTTGCATTAAACATAAACTTTTTTTAAAGCAAGTGCACCTTCTCGGTGATCCTGTAGTATGCAGTCAGAAAGGACATGAAGATCATTTTGAGGACGACAATGGTGGCGTACGTGGAGAAGGCCAGAAACACGTCGCTGTTTATCAGATGGGCCATTTTCCAATGATTCCTGCCAAGGCCAAGAATATGCCAGTACAAAAATCTGAAAACGATAGTAATAATTCATATGGATTATAACTGTATGCAAGTAACCATGCACTGAAATAAAGCTATTGCACGGAAATTAAAGTCTGTTACCGTTGTGTGTGTATTGGTTTCGAGATAACAGCGTCGGTTAGTGGAAAAATATCACATTACTTAAACTTTAAAAGTTGTAGACTCAACGGATAAACAACGCATAAAAAACACAAACAATTTACGCACGCACATTGTGCAAACAGTACGATATATTATTCATTTTACGTTCATTTTACTCTCTTCGCTAATGCATGTAGTTTTTTTCAACATGTTGCCACATTTGATCTGTCGCTGCTATTAGAACTACGAAGCGGTTTAAAGCGCGTGTATTACAGCCTCGTTTATTATAATGGTCGTGTTATTCTTTTGTATTTTGCTATTTGTCGTCAAACTTATACTTTTTGTGTAACGTTATGAGCTTTGCATACTCGATTTCCTAACAAAATGTCACAAACTAAATCAGATCAACTTTGCACATGTTTGAGTTAACAGTTACCTGGACGACGATCTGTTGACCACAAGTGCCTTCAGCCAGTGCAATGTGAACTATGGACGATAAGCAACAACTAGGCGTGAATTTAAAAAAGCATAGGACAGCCTACTTGGACCAAAGCCAAAGCATTGCTCCACTTCACTTCTTAGCGATTTCTCGCATTCCTGTCGTTTTTCTGGCACTGTAGGTAAACCAATGATTAATCTCTGAATATTTACATTTGTACAGGGTGATACAACTAAGTCAACGTAATAACTGCACATGCACAACACTGCTGGCAAGTTTGTGCATGCATCTGTATGGTTATGTTATTCTTTAAGACTGTTTGTCAGTTTATGTATAACAGAGAAGTAAGCATTTACATTGTAATTCAAACTCAAACCACAGTTTATTAGAAAAGTCATCTGCCTTTTTGCCCAGGCAGGAAAATATGTGTTTTATATTTGCTGTTTAATAATTGCTGATCCACTGTTACACTATCAATTTGATTGTAATTCCCAATATGGCCCCACCTCTCCCTAAGAAATCAATACTAATTTTATCTCAAAATCACAGGGGGGTATTATTTTTCCATATCGTTCTTGTTCAAAAATATCTCAAGAAAATTGTTCAAGCGACTGCAGTCTGAAAACGGGTAAGTTCTGTGTTGTTTACGTCAACATCTATATAAATTGATATTTTATTGTCAGATTTTGTTTGTGTTATGCTCAACACAGCTTTCTGTATACTGGTACCGCATCACCACGCATTTAACTGCCGACTCCGAGTTAGGCAGGCCTAATTCCATCAACCTCAAATCAAAAGGCATCATGTCTCATAGTCGTACTAGTCTTTCTCTGGGCCTGTCATCTCCTGCAGCACAAAATCTCAAAATGAGAAGTTACACCGAATGAAGACCAAGACATCTTCTGCCTCCTTACAATTACTCCACTGTCACGCTAAACAGCTGTACTTCACGTTGCCATAGTGCTCCAAGCCATCACAGGTGCGAACACATCCTTATCTCTGACGGAAAATATTCAGTCTTTACATATGCATGAGGAGCGACAGAAAGTGCCGGGCGGGGAAGCGGTTGATAAAGAAGGTGGACTGATGAGATATTCTCCTACTGACATTCCGGTGTTTGCTGGCTTCTCCAAGTAATATGTTTTACCTCGTATTTACAGTTTCAGGAGAAGCGGCGCTACTTTGCTAAAGGTATACATGAGAGATGTCAATCAACACGGGACAAGGGATTTGAAGATGTTGTACCGCGCTAGGATATTTTATGGCAGGTGTCAACACACTCACTATCAGAATAGTAATGCAGGAAGACACGTGGTTAGTGGTTTGGTTTGTGTCATTTTTCTACAGTTTCACAAGTGTTTTTACAGTAATTTACTATGTGCTTGATGTTGTGATTTTGTTGATGTTAAGGTATTTTGCATTAGTCAATCAGAGTTGAGATTACTGGTTTTATAACATTTTCTTCCACACACACGTAGCCCATCAGGTACAACCCAATAGCAGATGTTATGGCAGGAAAATTGATGTATGTGTCGCATAAGGCAAAGCAAAACAAGGTAACTAGGTCTCTGCCTGTACAATCTCTTGTTGATTTGTATTATTCACCGTTTCAGAGAGACAGGTAGAGTACGAGAGCGCGCGAGCCAAATAATGCAGTATGATTTCCCAAAAGGAGCCGTTAATGGCCAACACATGAATTGATCTCTCACCAGTCTCACCAGTAATTGGGATGCCGACTGCGGTGTCACTTTATTGATTTTTCACTGGTAGCCAACTTGCACCCGGGTTGTAGGACAACGATGACTAAATAACAGCCAGACCAATGATCTTAATGCTAGGAGCCAAGCACAGCTATTGATTTCATTACTGAATGCCTCCCAGGCTCCAAGCACATACATTTTTTTTATCGACCCAAGGCGGCGTCTACACTTCTTCCTGTGCTGTCACATGCACTGTGCCGGGGCATTCCACGCAGGATGCATGGAAAAATATTCATTTTTCATCATGCAATTAGTATATGGAAGATGTATAGGACTGAGCAAATTTAGGATAGAGGATAATGTAAGTGACTCTATAAAATGCTGGGTTGATTTCAACCCAACATTGGGTCAATAAGGGGCAAAGCCAACTGCTGGGTTATAAATTAGCCTATACTGGGTTGTTTTAACCCGTTGTTGGGTCAAATACAAACATTTTTTGGGGGTTAATTTAACACAACCGTTGGGTTTGTCCCTTTTGACCCAATGCTGAGTTGAAAATAACCCAGCGTTTTTTAGAGGTCGAAGACCCCATAAAATCAAAACAAGGTTTACGTGCATCAACCTTGCAGACATCTTTATGTTAGTATATTCCTATGTTAACTAAATTTCAGTTTTAACAGATAAGGGCATTTTAAATTTACAATCTGCCGCTGGAAGTGGAAACTCACGAAAAATACTGATGACTCATGTTGCACTACACACATTCTTGTCCAATCAGATGCTTTTGAGAGCATAATACACCTGCGCCTGCAACCAACTAGAAAGCAGTAAATAAGGGCTGTGGCATAACCTATCAAAGAAGCCTGTCAAATGGGAATTGAAAGCAAAAAACAGTCTTTAACACGTGACATGAATTTTATTTTAAAACAATTACATTAAAAACGTACTTGTCTTGCAGCTCTTGTTTCTCACTAATTGTGCCAATCTTGAGTTCCAACAATCTATCCATCGACAATGACCTGTAATGAGCAGAGCCATTATAAAAAAAGACTACTTGTTCTGCATGTAATTATGGCAAACATTAATGCTCATTATCCTAAAGGCCTTGTTTCCACATCAGCCTCACCTAAACTCTGAATTTAATTGCCAAGTTAGTCAACCTCTACAAATGTTTGCTAATGATCTATTATGACAATTAAACGCATACAAATTCCGTTAAAATATAATCGGGCAAAAATATGGCTAACTTGCATTCGTTTTAAGGGTGCTATGCGTAATGTTTTTTTGGAGGATCTACTGACAGAAATGCAATATAATATACATAACTATGTCTTCAGAGGTGTATAAAGACCATACATAATGAAACGTTATGTTTTTTTAATCTTAGAATGAGCTTTTTCTATCTACATACACCGTGGGTTCTCTTGCATGGAGTTCGCCATGTTGTTTCTACAGTAGCCCTTAACGGACAAACTGCCCTACAGAGCGTGGTTCGTAAATACGTTAAATCTCCTTAGGCAAAGAAGCGAAAAAGCGACAACAGTAGAGTAGAGTAAAAAATCTTGCGAAATGGAGATCAGGGTCATCACCTACATGACTTTGTCCAGGTCGCTTCAAAGTTCAGGTCAAGACTTTTTGTATAGTCAGATTGCATTTAAGCAGGTTCGACTTAACATTCACATTTTCCACAACTACAGGCAAAGCTTTTCGAACAAAATATCTCCCCTCTTATCACGAACATACTTTTAGTCAATGAACTTTGTTCATCATCTCTTATTTCTGAAAGCAGCCTGACCCCTTTCCGTGGCAGGGGTCTACGAGCGAGTTACGTCACACTTTTAGGCGGAAGGTCTCGTATCGGATGTGGCTCCAGGGTGCAAATTAAGATAATTACGTACGGTGAATTTCTCGATAAGTGGCCCTCCAAACGCAGACGATACCACGTTCACGCTTACTTAATGCACATCCGAACAAAAGCGAGCGCTCCTGCTAGGCGTAACGCTTGGGTCCCGGCGCTCGGCGGGAGGGCTTGTCTCATTAGGATGCTTATTTTAACGAAGCGTCTCGGCGCTGCAGATCACTGCGCTGCCCCACGGATCCGCTCTCCTCCTCACAAAGGGAAATAAATCTCTTTTCGGCAGGATAATTACCGAGATAATTTTATCCGTAATGATGCTTGTCAGTCAGAAGAGCTGATGAAATTAGAGATGTTCTTGTGTAAGAAAAAAACGAGAATCCCAGCAGATTTGTCTGTCAAGAACGAAAAGGGATGAGTAAAGAAGCTAGTGAAAAAAAACTTTCTTGGGTTCAACCTTACACGTAATAGTGTTCGGGGATAAGAACCCTGTTATCTGGATGTTCTTAAAGGAACAAATTCCGTCTTTGTTTACTCACCCCCATGTTATGCCTTTATTGAAAACAAAATCTGTTTTTTAAGTAATAGTCAAATTAAACATTGATGTTGTCTTCATTCGCTGATAATCGTAACAACTGGTTCTGGATAAGAATGCACACAAAACATAAACTTCATGACTGTACAAGATTATCAGAGAATAATGTCTTTTAATGCTTTTTGGTCTGTTAACGCAATGCTTTCATATGGCTTCAGAAGATTTGTGCGCTATGACATGACATTTTTATTTTTGTGTGAATGTTCCTTTATTCTAATGTTTTGACTGCCTAATATAAACCAACAAAATGAATGACACTGCATTAACGCTGGTCTTGAGAGATAAAGCTGGTTTATAATAAATGCCCGCTTCCCATTGGTGGACATCAGATTGTGGCCTTTTCTTGCCACTTAATTTGCTCCTCACACACACGCAGGACAGTAAACATGTGGATATGCTCAACATTACAGCTAGGAAAGCCAGGACAGCCATTTAACAAAAAAGAAAAACCAACAACAGTGCCTTAACACAACATGGGAAGCAGGAAAGCCGATACTTACTCCAGTGGCACCGCATCTGCAAAGCTTTGATCCAAGATATGAATTCTCTTAACTTCTCCGGGCTTTCAAAAAGGGGCTACTTAAATTATTTCAGAGGCGCTGCGTTTCTCCGACGTGGCAAAGGTAGAGCCCTCCTGCGGATTTGGGAAGATAAAAGGTGCTCAAGCAGACATCACGACAGGTTTGTTATATTACTTAGCATAAGCACTGCCAAGCATCCCTTAAAGGAATAGACATCTTATGTTTTTCCTCTTTAAACCAAAAATTAACGGTGAGGAATTGGGACTCTGCTCTGTGTTGTATCACGCAACAAAGGCACGCGAACAATCGCTTATTATGTCAAACTTTGACAATGACAGAATTGGAACAGGGCTTCTCCGCCGCTCCGTCCCCCACTGGGAGCCCCCCTACATGCACAACTCTGAAAAAGTTTACTTTCGCTGTCAGAGAAAATTACGTTCATTTGCATTTGTAGAGCATAGCAGGCCAGCAAAACCAGTAAGGTTGGGCAACCTACGAAAGATTAACTAAAGTGTAGATTCGCTTTGATCGCTACTGAATGTACTTGTGTTAATATATGCTCAATTATACGGTTCTCAAAGTTTTTCACTTGCAGATTACTTCAAATGAAAAACAAATGTTGTAGATGTTTTCCAAGTTCGTATTCTATATTTTTTACTTTACTGAAACGAATAAAATGAATGTTAACACAGTCGGTTAATTCAATTGACTTGATGTTCAAGGGTGCCAGATCCCAGTAACAAAACCAGCCCAATTGCCAGTCAAACCACATACTTGGCAACACCATCAATGTTGGTGCTTTTTGCAAAGTACAGTTAAGCATTGGAGTCTATTTCGGTCTCAAATCAACTACAGACAAGCTGTTATTCTTTACAACAACAACAAAAAAAACTGTTTTAATAAACTGTCAAAAGTGTATGAAGTTAATTCCACCAATTCCACAGTTTAAGACAGCAATAAAAATACTAAACAACTTAAAAAAAAAAAAAACCCTGTTGAAAAAACAGCATATGCTGGTTTGGTATGTTTTGATGCTGGTTTGTGCTGGTCCTTAGCTGGTTTAAACTGGTCAAACCAGCATCAAAACATACCTAACCCAGCATATGCTGATTTTTTCAACAGGGAGATCACAGAAATTCAAGTAATTCTGCTCGGGTACATAAAAGAAATACACCTCAAACGCAGTCATTAACTGAAAAAGGTTTGCAAATGAAAGCAGTAAAAGAGACTAAAGATCGATTCTGGGGGATTTCGGCTGGCATGGCACAGCGTGAGAAAGGCAGCTGAATGTTTTTGTGTTGTAAGGAAGGGTCTTGATCATACGCTAACCTTCATTGGCTGCGCTAGCTGGCGGCCCTGATCATCGACAGGAAGGAGCAGACCGCCAGGGCATTGATGGATAATCAAAGCTAATGTTCTTTTGATCAGCGGGTGCTGCCCTATCAACCAGCCGCCATAAGTAGGGGAGAAACGCTCCATCTTTTATTTACCCGCTCACGAGGTCCCTCGGTGACTTACGGCACTAACTTCAAAAGACTCTGTGACAATTCTGTCACAGTTTTGACTGATTGAAAAAAAAACAGTTTCATATATATTTTCCCTCGACAGTAGATTTTGTTTAATCGTTTCCAGCCTTGGTATTAATGCGTGTCGAAGAAGAGAATAAAAGTCTCATGTTTACTTCATGACTGTTTCCTCTTTTGTCTTGCTGTCTGGTGGGTTGTCCTCTTTTTTTGCAGCGTGCCATTTTATGCTCCGCTGCCTGTCATAAGTACACCCAGGGAAACTTCATGTAACTTTTTGTTGTTCCCTATAATTTATCCCCTTGTTTCAGTGTCAAGCCTATAGCAACATTTTTACCACTGTATATATGAAGTTGAATATGCCTGAAAAACAGCCTGCAATATTAACTCCGTAAATTCTACTTTGACACCTTTCTAATAGAAAACATTGACTGTCTACAACAAAATACTATAACACTGTTTAGCGGACAGTTAGCGAACACACGAAAAGAATCGACCGCAGATGCCAGAAGGGATGTTTGCATTGTGCTGTTTTATATCATTTTCAAAGCACTTCAAGTAAAGACCACATCTGAAAACTCTCACTTTAAGTCGGACGAAGGTACTGTAGACCCACCTGACAGACATAACCTTCACCATCTCGTCTCATGTTGGTTGACTTTAAATGAGCTGTTGGAATTGTTTGCGAGCGTGTTGAATTTAAGGCAAAGCTGAAGGACTTTCTCGGGGTCCTTGAGGTTCAGATGCTTCTCAAGTCTTCTGGCAGTCTCTCAGGGAAACATTTAACGAGAGTTAAGAACCAACCATCTCGACACGTATACAAACAGACGTACCAACCATCTATAGTTTGAAAAAAAACACTTACCGTTCTGTTCTCCATCCCTCGTTTCCTCCCATCTCGCATTCGAGTCTGTTTCCTTTTTAACCTCTGCCCTTGATGTTTTCCCCAATGTCAGCGCAGACTTTTAACACCAGCTGACTTGCTCAGAAGAGCCCGTCGAGATGCCCCATTCCAACCAATTATTTCATCTCTTCCTCACTCATCCCTTTCACCCATCAATGTCACCGTCAAGCGAAGTGCTGATAAAAGCTGATCATTTTGTCCCTCGATGGTAGGTTTAAACGTAAAAAGTGGAATATTTGAGAACAAGCGGCACCAATGGCGATTTCTCGAAGTTTACCCCATGAGATTCGAGGATGACTGGAGAACTTGTTTGGATTGTACAAACTCTCTCTTTCGCTCCGTCTCGTAAACCTTTGGCAGGCTCCAGGCAGTCACTGTACCTATGAAAGTTTTGTTAAACAAACAACGAGCTTTCATCTTGTGAAGCTAAATCATTTAATGCCGATGAAAGTCGTCTACACAGGGGTAAAGTATGACTTGTTGGCCCAGCCAGCTAAGCTACAAAAAAAACAGCTTCTAATGAAAGTTAAAGAACTTCAGTATATTGATATTGAATATATTCAATCCAAAGTCTCCTCGTTCTCTTCAGTTCTATGTACATTTATATACAAACAAGCGAAATCTAACTAATCGAACTAAACTTTTTTTTCTCTAGTAAACCGAGTCGCAAAATTAGTGTAACCTGATTCTGAATCATGAGTTTAAAAACAGCTTCTCGAAAATTGCAGAAATTACCTCAAAGAGTCAGAAAGCACATTGATAATTACATTTGCTGATTAGAAAAATGCCGATCGATAAAGATCGCTCTCACGGTTTTGCGGTATCCATCAAATCCGCGGATGGAGCTCAATCGTCCAGCGTCACACCCTCAGACTCATCTCACCATCTGAACCTCCTCCGCAGGCTTTTAATTTATTTGGAGCCCAGACAAATTTTCCATATTGATTACACTGTGACTGTGACCTTTTTGTGTTTGGTAAACCCAAACCCAGAGCAAAAGAAGATATTATGAGAAATGTCTACGGGTTTTGTGACCATTCAATGAAAGTCAATGGGGGCCAATGTTGTTCGAATTATCTTCTTTTGTGTTCTGCATAAGAAAGAAAGTCATTCAGGTTTGGAATGGCATGAGGTTGAATGAATAATGAAACCATTGCCTTAAAAAGGATTTGAATTCCAGGTCTTGCTATATTGTGTATATAGCACCATCCGTGAAACCTTGTTAGACCTTGTAAATGGCACTCCCCTTCGATCAAATCGACCCTAATGGATTATAAATACTCTGCTGATCTGCCAATGACAAATCATTTATCCACTGCGGATCTGTGAGTGATCAAAGCTAATTACCGTTTCCTCATTAATTTCAGCAGCAGAGTTTAACAAGTACGGCTGGAGCAAAGGTTCTTTGGAGAGCCAGACATCGCACTGCCGATGCCAGGTGAGCCCCAAGCGCAGGTTTGATCTCGTATACATGTATTCCTTCACTACTCGGCCGCTGGGGAGCTGCGTGCCAAGGTCAACACTCAAAGACAACTGCATGCAGCGAGAAACGCCCTGCACGCCGCGGCCCTTTTGTTGAGCGCATCACGGCAGCATCAGACGGTGCAGACTGACACTACCGGAGTCCCCAGACAGCAGCCGTCGCTTATGGTTTCCCTCCATCGCAAGAAAAGCCAGCATACGTTCTAATTGCTTCATTAATATCATTAAGATTAATTGTCTTCCCCATCTGGGTCACGTTCGCCTTTGTTGTGTTGATGGGGTGCAATGTGTGAGTTTTGATGACCTTCAACCCAAGCCTGTCTCCAGTGGCTGGGATGGAGCTGATCGAATTTCTTGATGTAAAGTGTGTACGTTTTCCTAGGACTAATCTAGGACTAATTTTCAAAAAAAAAATATATATATGTATATATATATTTATTAATCCTGGCAGAACTACACACTTTTTTATCACACGTACCCACTTTACAGCCAAACAACACTGCACACGTACAGTAAAAAGACAATACAACTCGTTTCATCAATTTCGAAAATCGAGGATGTCGAAACAAGCATGTTAACATACATTTGACACGAAACTGTCAAAGCTTCACCGTCATAAGTCAGCCAAACAAGCGTTAGCAATTATTCATCATCTCGCTGACATTTCCGTGAACTGACATTTTGTCACAGAGCTTTTTACAGTCATTTTACTTCCTTTTGTCTCACGATACATTAAAATTCAACAGCCGGGAGATGCTAGTGAATGACATGCTTTTAAAATAAAACCTTCAGCGTACGCCTTATTTTACAGCACTTTCTTCAACTAAAACGCTTGTTAAGAAACCTTCAAGATCCGAGGCACTCACATGAGTGAAGAGTAACGCATGTATATCATTTATCACACAGAATAATGCGTTTCTATAGCAATCGATTATGAGGTGGGTTAATGTTGCCACATGTTAAAAGCGCACACACAAATCTTCAACAAACAAAATCCCAGCCTATATGAGAAATGTGGTTGACAGGTGACTCGTGTCATTAAAAATGACTTTTTTGCCTGAAAACCTCACCCTGAGCGCACCATTTTTCACGACTGCTTAGAGGAACAAGGGGGAGAAAACATTTATGAATAAAACAGCAGGAAAAGCAATCAATCTGAAAAAAGAGATTTGTCAGAGCGAGTGAGAGGCAGTCTGACCCGCTGACAGAATCAATCAAATTTCTCAAAGAACTAAGTTAATACTACAACGTACAAAAGGGGGTTTACCGGCCACCTGATCTACATGGTACGAACTGGATTAAAAATACATGATGAATGGATTGCTATAGCTTTTAGTTCATTTGGGCGGATAACGCTGGGAACGCTTGTGGAAAAATTAAAAAGGGATCTTAAGAATTGTATGTCAAATGTAATGAAACGCTTGAAATGCAAAACAGAGTCTCAAACAGTAGACCTACATATGCTAATGAATAATTCACATGTAATTCAGTCATTCCCTTTGGCATTTCAGATGTTTTTTGGATTCATTTACATTTCATTCACTGCATGACCCCATAATCAAATTAGACTGCTGTAACAAATGGATTTGTTCATAAGGAGTTGATTTGTATGGTTTTGAGAGAAGAAAAACATGATAAAGGGCATGAATTCGTCGTACTAATGGGCATTTGTATTCATCATCTTTCTTATTTGATTATATACATTGGGATCCAAAAGTCAGCGACCTCCTTAAAAATTTGTTTTCAATAGAAAACCTTTACATTTCCAACTTTAAACCAAAAAATAGAAGATTCTGCACCATTTGTGACTTGTGACATCCTTAATCCTCACGAATTATCAGGATTTAAACAAACTTTTACACAGTTTGTAAATAACAAAACTTGCAAAAATATTAAATAAGGTAAAAAATGACTAGAGGTATCACATTTTTGGACCCCACTGCATATCTGGCAGCTCTATCAGCTTGTTTGAAATGTTAAAACACACAGCTCGACGGGAAGCCACACGCTGCCTCAAGCAGAGAAAGTGACGGAGTAGGAGGCTGCGAGAGCTGCTAGAAAACTAGGGAAGAAAAAGGCAGAAAAGAGTGAGAAGGAGAGAGTGTTGTCTGTGGAGGAGAGATCAATCTGCAGGCTAACTCGATCCCTCAGCGTTATCTGGCTTGCTGGCGCGGGCCACGGGTCCAGATTGCAGATGATCTACATGCCTTTATGTAAGTGAAGCTAATCTGTCATGGCCTCGGGGAGGTGGAGAGAGCTGGAGGGAACGCTGGGACTCCATCACTCTTACTCTGCCCTGCCAGTGTGGCCTCATAAACTACTACCGTCAAGAGAGACTACAAACAGATGAAGAGATAGACAGACAGGTAGACGGCACATGCCACAAACATGGATGATGTCTATAATAGTGTAGCTTGTTAAGGAAATGTGCGATTCCTTTTTGGGTTCAAGCCACCGTATTTAGTTTACACCCCAGAAAACAACACAAAACACACCAAAAGAAAAAAGAATATGAAGATAACTATAAAGACAAAATCATTATATATTTAAAGTCACAGTGAAATTGACTAATCACATTTTTTTATGGAATATTGTAGATTTTTACGCTTTATAATAAATATATATATATTTTTAATAGGGCTGTCAAACGATTAATCGCGATTAATCGCACCCAGAATAAAAGTTTGTGTTTACATAATATATGTCTGTGTAGTATTCATATTAATTTTGAATTAATAAACACATACACATACATGCATATATTTAAGAAAAATATACAATATTCTTTTTATAAACGTTTATTAATAATTTCAATTATTGGTAAATATAAATAAATACATCTAAATATTTCCCAAATATATATACATGTATGTTTAAGTTTTTGTGTTAATAAATACAAAATTAATATGCACAGTACAGACATATATTATGTAAACAAAAACCTTTATTCTGGGTGCGATTAATCGCGATTAATCGTTTGACAGCCCTAATTTTTAAAAACATTAACCTCTTCCCCCCTCGAAAGGACCTCTCTTCACTTCCTGTCACGACTCAAGTAACGGCGCGAGGGCGGGGCTATCAGAGACTCGTTTCTGCCCGGGAAAAGATCGCAGCAATTAGCAACTGACAACGATGCAATCGGTTCTACATGGACGAAATGAAGTCCCGCCCTACATTTTCTTCTCATTTCTAAAGCCGTTTCACTCGGATATACGTCACGATACGGAAGTCCACATCACAACAATAACAACAAAGGAACAAGACCACTTTTCAAAGTTTTTTCCCAACTGATAAACAATAAAACACTTCATTTAGAAATGAAAGAACTTAAGCATTTAAAATGTGAAACTGCGGTTTGAGATCAGTTTGGACGCTAATACAATTATAGCTATTTTTTTAGTTATCGTTCTTGGTGTGAACGAGCCTTAAAGCAAGTTGAAAATTAATTAGTATAGATAATTTTGTCCGGTTGCTGCTTCTTGCACAAGAGATCTCGTGTGTCTCTCAGGACCGCTGAAACACCAGCTCTAAAACAGCGCTTACGAAGGTATTACGAAGGTCATTCGAGAATAGCTTTAAACATTTCTCCGTGAATACAAATCTGTTGCCGCTCCACATTTCTAAACCTACTTTCTATACCTTCAAGTTTCCTTCTCGCTCCACTTCAACCTCTCTCCTCATTCCACAATTAATTCACTCATTTATCCTCCCATTCCAGTCAAGGGCACGGCCCGAGATCTCTTAATTAAAGAAGAAAGGAGAAAAAGAAAGTTGTGGCATCTTCAAACGAAGCTCAAATCGGCATTATCAGATCTTTTAAACTCTCTTAACCTGGCTTAATGAATCCCAAACACACACTTCAGAGATCCGTCTCTTTATTAATGAAATTATCGCAGCTCACGTCTAGTAATATCAGCCGTGGACATGGCCGTCGTAAACCCAGGTGAAGCTTACCAGATGCACGGGGTTGTCTGCAGAACAGCCGCTGGGAATTTCTTAAAGAACGAGGTGATGCAAGAGGCCTTTGCACTGATGTAAAATGAGCGCTTTTACTTCTGATAGTTCGACACCATGGCATCCAGAATTTTTTATGCATTATTTTATAACATAACTTGCGTTTCTCAAGTTTTTACAGTGCAATAAAATACATTCTGTTTGTGGTGATACGGATATTCTTTCTTCATTTCATCATAAGAAGTCATTTTCTTTAGAATGGGATGTGACATCTTTCCATATAGCTAATGGTTGTTTTAAACTATTTAAAGCTTTAATGGCCTTCGAGGTTCAGGCCATAGGAAGTTCATGATATGCTGCATAGCGCCCCGTCACGTAGTGGTAAATCTGTATTAACAAAAAGACAGAAGAGAAAAAAAATGTCTCCTTAAAATGAATCTAAGCTCTTAAAAGCGTTACCGAAATTTTCATCTCATTGATCACAGACGTCCAAGGCCACACTGCTTCTGTTTCCAAACATAATGGCTGCAATTATCAGTTTATTACATCTGAAGTCAAAGTAGAACAGCTTTAAAGGTATAAAACAAAGTTGATGTCATTACCTGCCGCTCGATGTCAGCAAGCAGACTACTCGCTCCCAGTCTGAATAGGCGAGGATTCAGCCAATCGTCACCCAGATCCTCTTTCATCAGGGTCAGCCACACCAGCGACTCCTGCGCTGTACGAATGCCGCCCGCTGGCTTGAAACCCACCTGAGGTGATGACACAACAATCACTCATGCAGCCTGGTGGAAACACTGGATGTTTTATGTAAAGGAAGTTGATTTACTGGTAGAATGGGTTATTTACCTTATGACCTGTTTTCAGGTAGTAGTCACGGATGGCCCGCACCATTACTATGGCAACAGGATAAGTGGCGTTGACGGATTCCTTGCCAGTTGACGTTTTGATGAATTCGGATCCTAGTGGTAAGAAAAATAGACTTGTAAACAATTGATTGAATATTGACTTTTCTAGTCACACTTTATAATTGTAAGTACTTAAGACATTTTTTTTTTGTTCAGGTCAAAGTTCACTCGGAAGCGTTCTGAAAATAGAAACTTCCAAAATGAAGGTGCACATTTTTAGCACCTCAACTCGGGCACGTCGGAGAGGCGTCAGCAGCTTTTGCCACCCGACGGGACATTAGTCGTGAGGCCTGCAGAGGCCAGACAAGAACATATGGTCCCGTCGACATCGCGCAGAGGGTGTGCGTTCGTTCATCAATAAGAGCCTTCATTTCTCTCTTCCTCTCCTTCATAGCCAATTACGGTTTATCAGCGTTCCGACAAAAATAGAAGACAAAATGACGCTTCTAATGGATGAAGCACAAACCGCGGACCGGTTCTACCCCCAACAGCCCAGTCCCGCCCGCCCGCCTCTCGAATCTAATGACTGTTCATTACCGTACAGAGCAAGATGAACATTTTCCAGTTCATTAAAGATACGTTCTATGTGTTTTTCCTTTCTTTTATCCATCCCCCCCACCTCTTTCTCTCCCCTCAGACGCACTTGCACTCTATCGCTCACCCTCTTCCTCAAAATGACATAATCCTCCAGATTCGTTCTGGGGAGTCTTAATTACACGATAATGGATAACGGTTATTAAACGCGGGCGACAGTAATGAAGCTCTATTCATTTGCGCCGGAGCGGGGGGACACTGCCGGAGCGCGTGGGAGTAAAATAGCTCCGGCGTCGCAGATTAATAGGTGAAATTATCATTCAATTTCAGAAACCTCATACGCAATTCATAGGAACAGGAGGAGATTAAGGAATGAGCACGCCGACAAAAGCAATGCATTTTAATAACGATCCCTATCAGAGCCGCTGACAATTGGGTACAGTAATCGGCTTAATGTGCAGTGGCTATTTAAGCATACAGTGGCTGGCCTGATGTGTGTGTGGAGTGTGTGTACGTGCGATCGGACATCTGGAGGAGAGGAATCATGAACAATAGCGCCACGCGGTGGACATACGATCAAACTGCACTGCTCCTGATCAGGGTTGATTTTTGTAATATGAATATGTCTATTAATACTTCAAGTAAATTGAATGCATGTATCTATATAATACATAGATGTAAAACACGGTCAACTAGAAATCTGAATTACTATATAAATACATATATCTCTGCATTTACTTCCTAGAAGAATATCGAAAATTTGTATTATTCCAGCTACAATGGCTAAGATTTATGCTTGTTTCTCACCTGCCATCATGGACACAAAACTGGCCTTGTAGACGTTGGTAAAGGTTCCCAGTTCTCCCACTGCCAGGATGGTCTTCATATGTGCTTCCCCACAGGCCTCTCTGAACTGCTTTATCTCATCATATAGGGCTGAAAAGGTCATGAAGAAAGATGTTAACCCGCTTTTTAAACCAGACATGAAACCAAAACATCAGAAACATATTATGAGTCAAATGTGTATGAGGTAGAACTGTTCTCAATTGATGGGTCACAACTCGAAAACAGGTCGCAAGACTATTCGGATGCTGAAAATAATACCATATTTTCACGAATTGCTTGTTTTCTTACTCATTTCCATTGTTTGGCCTATGCAGTTTATAATAATAGTAGTAAATCATCCTGATGCTAAAATTCTTGCAGTGTACACACCTGCCCACTGTCCCGTAAGTGCTAATGTCCGGTTGATTACAATGTCAATCTCCATAGCACCATCTTCCACAGCCATACGGACCTCCTCCAGACGGGTCTTTAGAGGCGTCTGTCCGGCAGGAAAACCAGTGGCGACTAGCAAATAAAGCAGAGAAAATACAGTTGTATTTAGATGTCTGAAGCATAAAAGAAACTCTTGGAATAAAGTGTAGGTTTGACAGTTTCAAATGTCTTACCTGATGCAACAGGAAGACTAGAGTTGGCCGCCTTTAAAGATTTCACAGCATCGGCCACCCTTGATGGATAAACGCAAACAGCAGCAGTTGTGATACCTGTGAGTATTCACAAACATAATATACAGATTAATATACTTTTGCTTGTCTTCAATACTATTACATACATTTCAATATATTACATTTATTTCGCTTGTTACAAGTAGGTCTCCTTCATCAGGATTTTTTTGTGGATGAGCTATTACTCCCTCTAGTGGGCTGATGTATATATACACATTTATGTTATTACCCTGGTCTGTCTAGCAATAAAAAATAATTACATTATATGCGGATTTATCAAAAACGCATCAGTATTGCAGAGAAAGGTCTGAAAAGAAATCATAATATTCAAATGATGCATTACAAAGACAAACGTAACCTAAATTCAATTCAATCTGATTTTAACCTTTTAAAACACACAAATACACAGTGATGGTCAAATATCAGTACATGTACTAGTATTTACCAGTTAAAAAGAGACTCGCAAGTAAATACAGATCCAAATTTTTGTTCAATGTGAGACATAAAAGCTGTTATCGTGTTACCTAATTATAGTTCATAATTTGTAAGTTTATAATTTCACGTTTAGTTAGTCATTTACACATGCTTAAAACTTCCGAGGCACCTTGTTCAGACAAACCTTTGTCGTGCATGTCCATGCTCTTTAGCAGGTCGTGACGTATCGGCTGTGTGGCCTTCATACAGAGGCGATGGACATTAGATGGCGTGTCATCTCCAGCAAGGGTGGTCAGATCAATGCACGTGAGAGCCTTTAGCAGCCAGGCTGCCTACAGCAGAGGATGAAAGTATGTGATTTTACAAAGCAAACAACAAAACAATTCAATCAAGACGGGTGTATAGCCTTATAAACAATATCAGCTGGCACATAGCAAAACCTTTGCATCAGCTCCTTTGGATCGTTACCTGCCACTGTCTTTTGGCAACTTTGCGTCCCTGTATCTGTTGGGCTCTCTTCAGAACAGCCTGGGTGTTGACTCGGACTTTTGACACCCATTCCAGATCTAAAACACAGAATAAATAATAAGACCTATATGATATAATAGGATCTATATGGTTTAGTTTGGTTCGTCCCCTTTGCTTAATCAAAGTCACATGAAACATGGACCATGTGATATTCATTAAGGTAATGTATCCACATCTCTTCACTTGCATGCATTCTTCAGAAAAAGTGCATTCTTTAAAACTCAAAACATGATTTAAGGCTGCCTACATGTACACAGGCCATAGGAAGGTTGACTTAGAAAGTTCAAAACTGGTCAGAGAGAGTTACACATTAACCACTCTTGGAATAAACTTTGCACAACATATTTGCAAAGGTAGACGTATCCAAAGGTCTACCACAAAGCACCTAAAACAATTTTAGATTGAACCGTCTTCTGTAACGTTACTTTTTAAATGTTTATTATATCGTGTGCAAAACGTAACGCTTTGCGTTATTTACAAGCGGTTAAAAAACGTAACGTGAAATAAAAACAATTAAAACACTCACCAAGATGCATTCCCGGATTTCTAGCAGACATGATGAAATATAGATCAATTAGTGTAATGAATTAAAATACTCGGGTTTGTTTTGAACTACGCCGCTCGCACATTGACAGCTTTCACGCTACTGCTGCGTCTTCCGGGATGACGGCCCTGCTGCGTGTTTTCAGCCAATCATATCACAGCCAAGCAGGGCGTGCGTGATGACGTTTACAGAATTTATCGCATGGCTTTTATGAACGAATACACTTATAATAAACTAATTATAATGCAAACGTATTTTATTGTTCTTTAGATAAAAGAATACGTCACATCTGTCATTTTAATTTCTGAATTTACCTCAAATTAGTTAATTGTTATAATAAGAATTGTATGTTTAATGGTGTCTTTGGATCGCAACGTTATCTTACTGGTAATGTTTTGGGTTCGTTTGTTGGTAGACAGGAACTAATGCAACATCAAAACTCATGGTTTTAATGGTGAAATCTGACGGTTCATAATGTTTTTGTGATGGAAAACATTAGGATTGTATCGTCTTTTCAACAGAAGAGTTCAATAAATAGCATGTCATGTCACACACTATTTAATATAGTCATAACTTCCTTCCAGAGAACTTTACAGAATTTAAACTTAAAACGCACCACATGCCTAAGGCCAAAAACAATCCTGCTCAACACGTTTGTGTCAGAAAATATAAACACACACACACACACACAAAACTGTATTTAAAATGTTAAAAATGTATGTTTATGCTACAAATTTGGTCTACATTGATTGCAATTTCCAAATAGTTTGACATGGAAAAATCCATTTTTTTGGGCTCCTTTAGTTAATTCTTTTTTAATGTTTTGACATTTGGCTTTACTAATAATTAAAGCTAACAGCAGCTGCAATCTTCACATTGCTGCACAGAACCACAATATATATTGTAACAGACCATTTTTACTTTAGCATTTTTTACACAATTGTTATACCACGATTTACAATTTGTTAGGTGCAGATATGGATGGAGAATATTGCTTTTGCATGGGTACCAAATTAAATGTTAAAATCTATGCAATATTTTACAAACATTATACAAAATAAAAATATATATATTTCTTAATTACACAGAACCCTTAATGCTGCTTTGAAAATGTGTAAACTATTCATAATTAACAATTTTGTAAAAGGCAACTGCGTGTATATTTATTGGGAACCCCACATCATCTGAAATATAGCCCATCTCTGGGAACAAAATAGATAAGATGCAGTTGTGTGCAGGGTTATTTCCAACTTCGGTATGTGTGAAATAAGGCTACGGATGTTCCTTTTGAGAAGAACTTTCTCGGAAGAGCTGCCTGCCATGGGGTTTGGGGGCGGGACTCGTGATGGAGAGAAGCTTCATCCTTGAGCATCCTAACGGAGACTCTTCGGAAGTGGTTTGCTAAAGCAAGGGGTTACAATATGACTTTAAAAGTGACATTTTCAATATCTTCAACATGCTATCAACATTCAAGTATGCTTTACACAATGCAACTATGTTTTGGACATTCCACCTTAAACGCTTCACAACATTTTTCAAAACTGTCTGTTACCTTTGCTAGTTTGCTCGGTGTGGTGCAGTCTTCTGCTTGCCCCGGTCGTTTAGGCGGTCTGCTGCTATCACTTGGAGAAGAGCTAATCGTTCCCATCAGCGCAGCATCTCTGTCATGATATGATAATTCGGATACAAATTTCGCTGCCGTCGTGCTTGGCTCATCACAAATGTACATGGGTGACCAAGAATAAGTTTGACTAAAGCTCATGTCATCTTGTAAAGACATGTCAGGTTCTTCAATGTTTTTGTAGAGGTGTCGTGTGCATGAAGGTCTGGTGCTACTGGACGGCTGAGAGAAGTTGGGGGTATGCAGGATGGGTGTGGACTGTGTAGGTTCAAAACCTGATATTTGTGAAGGCCCAAAGTTTTGGGTCTCCACTGGACTTTGACTGAGTCCAGACTGAGTTAGGGTGTCTTCTCCTTCAGGGCCTGGTTGGGAGACCACCTTCTTGACAAGGTTGCACAATCGCGTCTTACGTGGGATGATCATTTTCCTGATGGCTCTTTCAATGTCGGCCTCTCTACCCACAACATAAACACGCTTCTGACCCCGCGTCACAGCTGTGTAAAAGTGTTGCCAGTTCTGACCTTTGCTATCCCCAAGCACATACACAATGGTTTCTGCCTCTGAGCCCTTAAAGGAAGCAACAACAAATTATTAATCAAACTAAATTCCAAATGGTTCACAATAGAACAGAAATGGTTCACCACAGGAGACCAAAACATCAAAAGCATCAGGAAGGGAGTGTGCGCATGTATGTGTGAACTCAGTACCTGAAAGGTGTGAATGGTTCTTGCCCAAGCGTGACGTAGTTTACATTCTTTCTGAAGCTCCCGGAAGCTTGCAGTCACCACCCGCCCATCTCCATCATCTAGTGTGAGGTATCGCTTCTTTCTGCATTTCTCACCCTTATCCTCTATAATTGTATCATCCTGTAATTGGAGGGGAAATGATCTAATATATGATGTGTACCAGTTAATAATATTTGTAAATGACAGTTAATATGTGAAATTAATTTAACATACACCATAAATTACAGATTGTTCTACTCTGAATGAATTTGTTATAATCTGAACAGGCTCGGATTTACCAAATCATGCCAGTGACTGCTACAGTTCAGAAAGAGAAAGTACATTTGTAAGATTTAACGTTATTAAAAAGTAATAAGAAATACAAAAAGTCCAGTACCGCTTTAATGAAGAAAATTTCTCCATTGCACAGTCGTTCTTTCACTTTAGACTGGTCCTTTTTCTGGGTTCCAGAAAAATCACGGGAAGATCCGGCAGCAACAAAGGATGCTTCAAAACTATGACGTGAATTTCGAGCAACCTGAGAGGGTACAGCTGTATCAGGCAAAGTCTCGTTTTGTGTGGGTTCGTTGTTTTTCTCTGTGACGTAGCCGTTCTTTGTGCAGCAAACTTTATCCTTCGGTTCAAAGTTGATTTTATTTTTGTGATTCCTAAATTTAAAAGAAACAGAACTTACACCCTCATATACTTCTAAATAAAGAAATCTGTCAATGTAGCTGAAGCCCATTTATGAAGAAATAAACTTCAAACTGAAAAACGTTAGTTTTTTCCATGTGGTGTTTTTTCATTTACTCACTTTGGTATATGACCAGAATAATGCTTGCAGCAAAGCTCATTGATCAAGTCACAGTCCTTTCTGTAAGCAAAAAAATCTTAATGTCAAGATCAGCATGTTAACATAGACTAAATAAACGTAATCTGAGATACAGAGTAAAATATGGTACATGTGACAAAAATCAGGACATTTGTGAACTTTAATGTAAATGCACCTCATCTAACCATACATATTTTAATCTGCATTGCTGGTCCTGGACAGATGAGCCAATAGTTTACTGTATATCGAAGGGTGAGAACCAGAGGGGCATAAGTGACATTACATCAACTTTACAGAAGAGCCAGAACAAAAAAATACCATATTTTGATCTGACTTTGTTTATTGATTTCAATCTTTTAATAACGAAGATGTTACACACATGGATGACCGTATACTTATTGAACAAAACATTTGTTTAGAAGAAAACCAAAATCATTTTTTTAAATACAAAATGTCACATGCGCCTTTTTGGCACCAACGTTTCAGCCATTTTGAATCATCTGCTATATTCACAGGCTTCTCTCCACAATACAGTTGCACCTTTTGGCACCAACTGGCTTAGTGTGTTCAGTGAGAAGTCTTTTGAATAACTCCAAATTGACAAAGATTTAGCTTTTTTCATTTTGGCAGTAGAAAGAGCTCATCAAGGGCTTTCATTTGATATACAGTATATATCTCCATTTCTGTTCCAAGGTCATCTATTTTGTACTCATGTTTAAATGAGGTCTTACCTCCTAAAAGCCACAAACTGTGACGCTCTGTCACCTTTGAGTCCAGGACCTTTCTCAAGTAAGAATATGATGGCATTCTGGAGGTCTAAGAACATAAATGATTGAGTCAGAACACAAATATTTGCAACAATTTCAAACTGGCCAGTTTAAGGGTGGTGCATCCTAAATAGTATATTCTTCTTGAAGTTCCAATGAGGTTCAGAAAATGTCTTCAAGGTGTCATAACCCTTGAAGGGTGATATTGTGTCTATGTGATAAACCTGTATACATAAAATTAAATGTGCCTCAGACAACAGGAAGCAATTTCAGGAAGACAATACACTAGACATACTGTATGCAAGACACCTAGCAGTGGTTTTCATTTGATGAAAGCCCCCTTTGTTATTCTAACTATGGGCCTTTTGCATCACACCTTCACAGAAGACACACATCCTAGTATATGAAGGAGCATCTACAGTGTGGATGCCTGACCAGAAGCTTTCAGGACCTAGCTTACACAATCTAAGTGAAAAGAAGTTTACTGTGAAGAATGCAATTATGTAACGTAACTGCTCACTTACCCATATTATAGTTTTCTCCAGAGATCTGGACAAAAATGAAGCTTTCATCTGATGGGATTGAAAAATGACTGGTCATGTCTACGTCTACGATGGCATCAAAGTCCAGAGGACTATAACGCTTCCTTATACCCATTGCTGAAATTCTGAAGGTGGACAAAAGTGAATAAAAATTTCATCAGCATTTGGCTATAAATACACTTCACATCTCGTAATATTATACATCACTTAAACACAACAATCTCCCATCTACAAGCTAGCGCCCTATATACACGATTTTCAATATTTTAGAGTATAAACTGCCATCTGCTTACAGTCCAGCATTTCTGACGATGACCTCAGACTCAGCTCGATGGTTTGTCTGCATCTCAATGGCCCAGTGGACCGTCTTGAGACCTTCGAACAGATCATACAGTGTGTTGCCAGGATCAATGCTGGGTAACTGCCTCACATCCCCTAAAATCACAAAAAAAACATTCATTTGTACTTTGCATTTTGTTTAGAAAATAAATGTTTTAAATATTCATGGACGACACTTTTACCCAAAAGGATGAATTTCTGGAGTTGGGCATGTTTGGAGAGCATGCTAAGAAGGGAGTGAAGAATCTGAGCAGACACCAGACTGCCTTCATCTACGACAAGCACCCGCACTTTTGAGAACTTCCACTCCTCGGGTTCCCCGGTCTGATCTTTTTTTGCACACATGAAACTCCATAAGACCTGATATAAAAATATATTTGTATAATTGACTATTGTCACAAGTTTAATGGCTCTCTTGTCATTCCAAGGTCCCTTAAATACATTTAAACTTAAATATGTTGTGTCTATGTACTTGTAGTTAGGTGGACATTACTTCAAAACTTAATATCCAGTTCCTGGTCAATCTGTCATGACTATACATAATTCATTACATGGCATGGTTACAAAATTCAAGACATCAAAAATACAATTGAATGTACCTGGTGCATGGTGTAAGCTGTGAAACTTGTTCTCTTAGTAAGAAGTGAAGCCGCTCTTCCTGTAGGAGCAGTGAGGAGAACCTCCAAAGGCCTTTTGTCATCGCCGTTGCTCTCCGTGCTGTTTTGTCCCTCCATAGGCGTGTCGGTAAGCACCCCGTCACTAGACCCCTGAGAGTCTTTCTGAAAGACCTCGCAGGCCTTCAACATTTCCTCCCTGTCAGACGTTTGCTGTTTCATGGCCGCCTTGAAAACCAGACTAACCACCGTGGTCTTACCACAACCCCCTTTTCCGCTGATCACCGTCACCGGGTTTTCGCACATCATTTCTGCCGCTCGCACCTGATCGGGGTCTAAATCTAGAGCAGCCTGATCAGGATCCCAAGAGTCCGAATCAGAGTCTGACGTTATCTCATCGTGGTCCATGTTTGAAGAACTCGCCTGGACATCATCACCAAGAGACCGATCTGAGACCGCATTTTGATTTTCGCAAGCCTTGGCCCTCAATCTCTCCCGATGAGCTCTGTGAAGAACCTTTCTGACGTCCAGCTGGATTCTCCAGGGTTCTTTTTCCACCAGGGACCTCAAGCATTCAGCGATGCCGTTCTCGTATCCGAAGAGGTTTCGAAGCGCCACTTTCTTTCTTTCCCTCTTCAGCACACCCTGCTCCTCGAGGAAGTGTCTCGCTTCCCAAGTACGCTCATACCCAATCCTATCCTCCAGTTTGTCCTGCTGAATGTACGTGCTTCCCGTGGCGCTGCAGTAGTGCTTTATTTCCGCGTACAACAGCAGGGCATCTCTCTGCAGGTCTGGGATTGTGTTAAACAGACCGCAGAGCTCAAAGGCCTCCACTTTTGCTTCACACCGTACGAGGTTTAATTCTCTGAACATGATCTGTTCAAAATCAAGTTACAACACATGATATTGAATAGTGAAGGTGATAATGGGCTTCCTAATATGGGAAACCCGCTTTCAGGCTCATCTTTAAAAAATGTGTTACAGGATCCGTACATTCTAGCAATGTCCCTGCTAATACCATTCAGGAAAGAAAACTCCTGTAAGAAATCTTACTTACATAGTTGAAACCCAGCTTCCAAACATCAGTCTTTATAAGTGCCTCCAGTTTGGCCAACACATCTGCATTATTCGGTTGCTGTTGAGGAGGCTGAGTGGAGTCTTCCCCCTCCGGAACGCCTGGTGGCCGTTTCATTATTCCTTTGTTTATTATTGCCATAAACTGGCCTGGCAGCAACGTTGGCAAATATTTCATGATTCCAGGATACATGCTGGCAACCATCATGTGTGTTCCAGGAGCTGATGTGTTTCAAGGAAAGATTAGCAAAAAGAAGATCAGCGATAATGGTAATTACAGTATATTTTGTGTGCAAACATGTGATTGAGCCTTAATCAAGTTTTTACTCCTTAAATCGTAATCTTGTCTAACACACCAATGATGCATACTGCATGTTGGGCATTTGGCTATTGTTTATTCAAATACGTCCAAAGTGTTGAATGTAGTGCATGTAGACCAACCTGAGCGATTGACACATGACTTGAGATCATCGGCTATGGCTTTACGCTCTGGTTTCGATTCCTCAAAATCCTGCAGGGCGTCCATCACATTAGCGGGCTCCACATGTCTGTCTTCGGGCAACCAGTCCATAAACATGGTAACAAACTCTGGTATGGCACTACAAGCTGTAAGAAAGAGAGACACAATAGACCGTCCCTCTGACCCCAGATCAGTTCGGAGGCTGTAGGAGGGATGGCCTTTGACAAAATACTTGCGTTGGCCATGGCGAACTGTGCAGGTGATTGACCACCAGGGATCACGTAAGGGAAAACGACCATCAATCCGGTACATTCTACCCCCAGCCATGAAATCCACTGCAAGTGAAGGCAAACAAAACATGAGTAACAGAATAATATTAAGGATTATAGATAGATCATGTTCAAATAAGCATGGCTTCTTTCTAAGACGTGATGTTGCAATGAAAACAAGTCAACCGTGTTGTCTTAATATAAAATGAAAACATTGCACAGTGTAAACTGGAAATGTTTTTTTGTTTTGTACTGACAACATGTTTAAAGGCTTTAAGTGACTGCATTGTGTTTACTTCTTTAGTGTTGTTTACAAAACTACACCACAACAAAAGACAACAACGTGTTTGTTTACTTTAAATGTTACGCGTTACCTTCTTTTGACGCCGGAACAGAGAAATTAAACATTTGTCCTCCAGATGAGACCGAGTCCATTTCCTTCATGTCCAGAAATTCCGGCTGTCTTTCCTCTTCTTCATCTTCACTTTCTGAGACGTTATCTTCATCTGTCTTAACAACGCGACGTTCAGGTAAAATATATCCTGATATGACTTCAACGGCAGCGGGTTTTCTGTGCTCCGGCATTCTGCCTTTAGCTCGTTAAATACAAAGATGTTTACAGTTCGCGGTAAAAGTCATACTAGTTGATGTTAGTGTAACCACTGATCTATACAAATGACTGGATTGTGCCTAGAACGCTAAACCAACTGCAGGAGGTGAAGCCACCGGAAGCGATCGAGCCGCCATCTTGGTATGACCAACTGACAGAGAGCGCCATTGACTTGCAGTCAAAATGAAGATCTAAAATAACCAGTTTTTCAGCCTATTAGGCGCGCGATACATTTTTAGTTCACATATGTGTGTTTAAATGAATTGTTACTTCTGATGTTTTTTCCAATGTTTATGTTTATTTTGGGAAGAATAGCGGCGCATAGAAATCAATGTATGTAATGGCACGTGTAAATGTTTAGAAATAAAGCTTCATGACTTAAAGAACATACAGCCTGTATTAATCTGTATTTAGATTTCCGGATAAGCAAATTTGTCTATGTTGAGGTGTCTCGTTGGTCTGCTGATTTGATATGTATGCTACTGTGATGAAGATGACCGAACTCACTCTATGTCTAATAAAACGGGAACGTTGCCGACTTTAAATAATTAACCATTTACATGCGTAAGACATTTGCGTTGTAAGAATGCACTGTGAGGCTTCAGATATACTGTTTTATAATTGATACGTGATAACTTTGGGCATACCAACATGGCGGCGCGGTAGCTTCGGTGTAATGACGTCATGAGCAATCCAGTCATTTATATAGATCAGTGAGTGTAACACGCGACTTGTCAAAATAAAAGTCTCCGCTTCTTTATCTTCGCTTTCTGAAACATTATCTTCGTTTGACTCAGTAAAATATAACCAGTTATGGTAAACTGAGCGGGAGAACGTTGCTGTTCCATTCTGATCTGATGAATAATTCGATTTCAAATTTGTATT
Source organism: Triplophysa rosa (assembly GCF_024868665.1). NCBI lineage: Eukaryota > Metazoa > Chordata > Actinopteri > Cypriniformes > Nemacheilidae > Triplophysa > Triplophysa rosa. The sequence goes on from NC_079913.1 coordinate 5,799,437, forward strand.
TGGCGGTTCATATTAGAAATAAACACTCCAAAAACAGCCAATCACATCACTCAAAAACCCAGCATGTGGGAACGCCTTAATTTATTTGAATGAACAGATTAATCATGCTTAATACAATTTGTATCTGCAATGAAACTACCTTAAGAAACATTTATTATTTATTCATGTCATTTATTACATGTTATTTAATTATATAAAATAAAGACAACACTGCACATAATTTTCTTCATAAATTACATCAAACATTCTACATGTCTGCTTAGTTGCTGGATAGAGAGCTTCACTGTGGTATAGTACTATAAATGTGTTTATTAAGTATAGTACACTTATTAAAATCTCTTTAAGTCCATTTTAATATAAATATAAGACCCATTTATTGAATGCATCAGTCTGACTTTAGAGAGAGAAGTTCCTCTGTTTTTATCAACCCTTGGTTGTACAGGTGAATTTTATTCCTTATCTTCTCTTTTGCTGGATTTTTGATATCATCCTGAAAGGACTGGTCACCATCATCTGAAAAAAAAGCATTCTGTTTTTGTTAATATTTTGATAGAATTGAGAGTAATATGCTAATAACTTCATTTCAAAAGCAAACCAAAGCATAACCCAAGACAAATAAATAACACATATTGCATTCACTTTTGCTACTTGCCTATAGTGACACATATGACAGAGTTATTGAAGCCATTAGCGCAACAGTCCTCGCATCCCTGCGCTTCTGCGTCAGCGGTACAGCTGCACTCCACAGGCCAACTCCCATATAAATCCGCATGAGAAACGTCTGATTGTAAACTATGTGCTGCTGAAAACGCATTGTCACTTTCCAGTAGGGATTCATTGGAGCAACGTTCTCCGACACTCAGGAAAGTCACCTCGGACTGACTGCACTCGCAAGGTCCCGCCAGTCTGCTGACTTTGCGAGCTTCATGTTCCTCCACGGGGCTGTATAATTCATCGTCTTCTGTAGGCATGCTAACAGCAAGACCATGGGCACCGTAGGGTGCCTGAAGAGAGATCCTATCATCCAGTGTATGTGGTTGGTCCTCAGGAGGTGCAGGGATTGTAAGAAGTTGGCTCAACATCTCAAGCACCTAAATCATATAACACAACATACTCCACTTGTTGAATACACTTCTTTATTTGTACAACAAGCAACATAATAATTGGAATATTGTGCACTCATGCATTATACAGTATGTAAGTGAGCATATTTACTAACAGTATCCATGCCGGGCCTGACTCGCATTCTGCTGCTTGTGCACTCTATGCCGATTCGGAACAGACAAAGAGCCACAGAAGGAGGCCAATGTTCCACTTTGGGATCCAAGAACCGCAGACAGGCATCCACGCAGCCCTTCTCCTCAAATACTGATCTCACTACATCTCTCTAAAAACAAAATGACAGTTTTGATATTAGTGAACAGTACACTTCTATGATATATCTAAAATACTCAAAGAATCACATTTACCAAAAACGGGCCCTTTGCAGACTCTCGTATCACCTTCTGTCCCGTACATGTCTCTAGTATAACCTACAAACATGAACATATTTAAAACAAGGCTGAGGCTGAGGCCTTACGTCTATGTTTGGGTTTTAAAGCATGTTAAACTCACCATGCCAAGGCTGTAAACGTCAAGTTTGACGGACAGCTTGCCATCGCGAATGTACTCCTCTGGGAGGTAGCCGAGGTGGCTACAGGAGGCGGTATCCATGACAATGGTGCAGCTCTGGTTGACCGTGTGGGGTCTCAGGTGAGCTAATCCAAAATCAGATAATTTGGGCTGCAGGTTCTCGTCCAAGAGTATGTTCGAACTGTCAACAACAAACCATAAAACCAGAAGCGATAAGGTCAAGAGTATATGACACGTTTATAAGGAAATAAGCCCCTTTCACACAGCCCATACCAGAAATGTACAGAAGTGTATAAGCCCTTTTTTAAGTGTTATTTGTAAAAATGCTCAGATGTGAAACACTGATAAAACACAACTAAGAGGCTGTTATGGCTTCGCAGTGGCACCTTGTAATGTTTCCGCAAATAACCATGCAAGGTTGTGTAGTGTGTAGATGATAGACAGCTTTCGCAGTTCCTTTGATGATGTTAAGTCTCTCCTGCCATGACAGAGGCCTCTTCACTTCCTTTAAAACACACAATAGTAAAGATACTTCAAACTAGCATATGAAAACCTCTTATGTTGCAGATCTCTGTTTCAGAACTCTTTGTATTTCTATAAGCAAACAGGTTACAATTAACTAAGATGGCGCTCTGAAAGGGAAAAGATGGATTACCTCATGAAGTCCTTGAAACAATGATCCATTATGTAGGTACGGATACACTAAACAAAATCGATCATCTTGTGAAAAGCTGCCCCATAGCTCCAAGATATGAGGATGCTGGTAGCTGAGAAGACAGAAGATACAAATTTCTAATCGGAGATCATTACAACAGAACAGGATTTATTTATTCCTTTCAATATTATCAATCATTTAAAAACTAAGTGAACCTACAGTTGTAGAACTTCAATCTCTTTGGTAAAATTTCCCCACAATCCCTTCCAAACAGCCTTATTTTCCTATGTCAAAAGTTAAGTTAAGCAATTTGATCAGCCGTTTTCAAAACAATGATCTAAATCATTGAAATATTTCACAATGTAAAGTTTGGGATCAGTAGCCGCTACCTGCTTGAAAACTTTCACAGCAAACGATTTGTTTCCCCATCTTCCGCAGTAGACCTCTGCAAAAGCGCTACCACCAATTTTTAAGTCATGGTGAAAATTTCTTGTTCCCTCTGTGACATCTGAGTAAGTGATGAGATACTTCTGTTTTTCACCTGCGGTCATGAGATTAACACCTAAGGTTAAGAGGAAATCTACAAGGACAGACCACTATCATCATGAAACCACTCCAAAACAGAAGTAAAAGTTTCTACGTCCAATGTTTGCGAAGTTTCATTCAAAGGCAAACACAAATGTGCTTGTCATTTTCATATAGTATTTTACCTTTAACATACACAGATTGTGGATGAACTGGTGATGGTTTAAAAGAGTTTTCACTGTCTGTAAGATACTGAATAAAAAGCAAAAAAAAGTGCTGATGAGAACCACATTCTTTAATCCATTGAACTCACATTTAAAAAAAACATCATCAGAAAAAAGCTTAAGGTTAAGATAAGTAAATCAGTTTTTACCGTGGGATAAAGAGGAGGTGAAGATGACCACAGCATACACCAATCTAAACAAATTCAAACGCCTTTGGTTACTTTGATATACAGCATAGGTGTGATGGGATAACTGTTTGTGGGTAATGTGGTTCGCTGTGTATTTTCTGCTTCATGGTTCAGTTCATATTTAGATTAGACTGCTTCCTCTTAAGATAAAGTATATGATTCAAACCCATAGCAATACTTTAGTCATATCCTCTTTCGTTTTAAAAAAGGAAGCTTCAATATTATTGTCGTAGCATGTAAACACAGTGCAAGCTTTCAGACTCTTTGTCTTATTTTTATAAGCATGTTTTGGTATAAAAACTGTTGTAACTATGCAACTTAAATTGTTACTGTTGTACATTATTGTTAGGGAAAGCATCAATACAAAAAAAATAAACAGATATGTACGATGATCGCTTCTCCTCACCTTTGGACTGAAAAAGACTCCTAGCACGAACATGACCCATCTGATCCAGAACCTTCAGCAGATCCCCCACCGTTTTATTCTGCTGGGCCCACGACCACATGAGCTCCTGAGTGGGACTCTTCCCTCCAGTCGAGCACGTTTCAACGCACCTCACATCCAGGAGACTGGGAAGGATGCGAGAAGCTGTAGGGAAGATGAGGACGCATTTCAGAGGAAGATCTGAGGAAGCTGTCATGTGCACAATTTTAATCACAAAAGAATCCATTGTACATTTGTAGTTCTCATTCAAATCAATACAATTGTTATTGCAATCAATAAATCTATTAGAATTTCGGTGGTTTCGATTTTTCAGCAGGATGAGTTTTGATAAGTGATAAAAAACGATTAAAATAGAAAATATTATTCTTACCTAAATCTCGCCATCCGAGACCGTCGACTCCACTGTCCATCAGTTTACAAAAAGAGCCCATAAGCAGTGGCGGGACATCAAAGAGAAACATCGACGGGTTTATTTTACCTGCCATTGTTCTTCATCTAGAGTCTAGACTCTAGTGTGTTTGGTTGTTTGTTTCATCACTATTGCATGAACTACTTAACAGTGCTCTCGTGCGTAGACACCTGTTGCTACAACTCGGAAATTCCCAAACCCCGCCCACTTCCTCAAAAGTGAATACTGGGTGCTGTCATAAGGTGCCGTTACATACAAATTGAGATGATTTGGAAAGCAAAACCACAAACAGAAATTGTTTTTGTAAACCAAATTCTTAACGTTTGCTATAGTGACTTTAACTCCGAAATTCGACTCCCCGTGAGATTACGACTCCCCTACTTCTGATTGGTTCATTCACTTAGGATGCTGCTTTGTGATTGGTCCCTATCTCTAAATCCCGCCCTCTACGAGAACTAAGCGGCTGCTTTTTTTACTATTATTTTTTTATTATTGTAATTATTGCAAGTAACAGTAAATATTATGCATTAATACAAACAGAGGAAAAATATAATAACAAAGTTATTGAAGGGATAATGTTACAATACAAAGAAAAGAAAGAAGAAAATAATAATAAAAAAGAAGAGAGGGGCACATAACAATCATAATCAAACTATGTTATAAAGTCACAGTTTTGAAATTATATTTCCAAGAATCTTAAAAGTTTTCATAGCTTTAGCATTCAGAGGTTTAGACATGTATTGAAAAGAAGCAAATAGGGATTTTACAACAGCAGAAAAAGCAAAGTAATAGGGTTTACAATGCATTGATCTGGCTTTATGAATATGAAATTTTCCCAAAAGACAAAGTAAAATTAACGTATGATCAAAATTCACATCAGCTGATAAAAATTCTGATATAAAAACAATTGATTCAGTAATCTGTATCAATTTGTTAAAACAACTAAACAAAAGAATAGAAATCTCAGTCCAGAAGGAACAAGAGTAGGGACACTGGAAGAATAAGTGTAAGATAGATTCCTCTTCAATTTTACAAAAGGAGCATAAAGGAGAAATACTTTCAGAGAATTTGTTTAAAGATACTAAGCGGCTGCTTAGGACCTCACCGCCACTATGAGCACATGAAATTACAGCTTTTTTGTGATATATTCACAACACACATCCATTTTCTCACGTGGGCCCGTACCCACTATTGTTTCTGTGGTGTGTGTCAAAATTTGTGAAATTACTGACTAAATGCAACATTGCAACATCAAAATAATTTAGGTGGCCAATCAAATGAAAGAAGGCGGGAGTTACTGGTTACAGAGCCGAGCAGTGACCAATCAAATCAAAGAAGACGGAGCTACTGTCACGTCTTCAGCAGCTGTTCAGCAAGACGCAAGTTGAAAGAGTGCTGTGCAACACGCGACTTACTGTAAGTGACTAAAAACATTCAATATTTGACAATTGTTTAGTGTAGATAGAAAGAAATGAACATCTGACAGTATTCACTGATGCAAACGACAAAATGCTGATTTAGATTAAAAAAATATGTCATTTACATGATGTAATTTATAATTATCTGTCAATTCAGCGTTTTATTTGGGATAAGGTATTGTGTGCATATTGTAAATTAATTTAATGGTTATCAAGTAAATACACTAATTAAAAAAATAAAAAAGATTAAATCATCCTCAAGGGCTGTGTGGCTTTAAAATGTTTATAAAATAAAATAACAAAATGAATAAAAATCTTTGCAAATAGTTAAATGCACTGAACAATAAATTCCACAACTTTTGTATGGTCTGTGCTCATAATTTAAAGTGACAGTTCACCTAAAACTAGAAGTAATGAAATTATCAAATGTTTTGACAATCACAATACACTAATGCAAGGTTTATATGTTTTTATGACATTCCTACATCCCAGCTACAACTAATAGAATTGGGTGTGTTAGGTTTAAAGTGTGCGTGCAAATAATCAAACATTGACAATAGTCGATTGTATTGGGGGCACCCCCAAATAAAATTCTGCTTAGGGCCCGTAAAGGCTTGGGCTGGCCCTGCTTTAACTTATACAATAACCTTTTGAAACCAACTTTAAAGAAAAAAACAATGCTTTACAAGCACTAAAAGTAACGTTCTTCCTTCTTTTTATCTTAATAATATGACTATGTTAAGCTCATATTGTGCTAAAACAAATATTTTAAAAATCCTAAAAAAGAGTGACACTTTACTGCAGTGACACAAATAATAACTGCACAAGAATGTGAAACACATGTGGTTGAAATGCGCTTGTTTGTTGAAATCACATTAAGTAACAATATACCAATAATAAATTTAATTGTTAGCAAATTTGTCTGCTGTTTTTAGGAAAATACAGTGCAGCTTTTGCCTCTGCCATATTCATGTATTTGCAAATCACAAACAGCTTATTTACGAATTTTTCATAAAACATGTATATACTTTATAAGACCTTGCTTATAGGTCTGTACTCATGCTGTTTTTCTGGTGAATTCCATAATTATGTTTCAGATGATGTCAGCTTCTTTGTTGCATTATCACTTTTGTTTATACTACATGATCTGAATGTTCCTCATTTGTTTGTGTCGTTTATATTCAGGATTAAAGAAGTGAGTCTTAGGGGAAATCACATTACTCAACCTCAACGCAACGAAGGATTGACACTAAATAACAAACAAATGTGATAATAGTCCAAACGTTCAAATCGTATCTCTTTTTATCTTCCCATTTAGCCTACATCCATCACCTGTTTTGTTGGTGTTGAAAGTGAAACTAACTTGGCTTGGCACTGGTTTTTATCCAATCCCTGAAATGGTTGATCAGTTGCTAAGCAGACATTAATGTTTTAGGTAGTCCTACTTTAATACCGTTTTTATTTTCTGTTAAAGCACCAATAACAAAGGTTTTTATCCGTTTATATATCAGTTAACACATACATTAATGGAATTATAAACCAAGACATGTCATCTATTTGAAGCAAATAAACACAATTGTTCTTTTAAGTTTTCTAAACTTTATTGTCCCATCTTAAAAATTACAATATTTCCTCTGGGGCAACAGTACAAATTATGTTCTATAGTGATATTAATTTACTAAACATGTGAGCAAATCTAGGTTAAAAACAGAATTGAAAAAATATTTCAAACGAAATATCTTTAATCACAAAAAAGCAAAACCATCGCCCCATCACTTTAACTTTAAAACGTCTACTCCTGCATGTTGTATACAGCATTTACAAAGAGAGGAATGAAACAAGTGAAATAACCAGAAATCAAACCCATACAGAAACACGTAGCAGCTAAACTTTGAGTATAAACCTTAATTTAATGTAGAACAACGTTAAGTTGATTTAAGTCGGCTCAAAAAAAGATCAATTTTATCAGCTTACTGCCATCCTCATTTGTATGTATATTGGATCTTGAAAGGGACCTATGCAGAGGATGTTAAATGTCCGAATGGTAAATTATCCTAAGAAAGGAGAAACAATCATTTAATCCTCTTTACATTGCAAAAGATATATGCAAGAAACTGAATCCAAAAATACTTCGCTGCCACTTACCTTCTTTGTGGGTTTGTTGGATTTACATGTTTGACTTTACATGTTTGGCTCTGTAGGAAAACAAGTGATTCAGTACATAAAGTATTATGAAACAATGAGACTGAATTAAAACACTATTTGACAGTAAATCCCGAAACAACACTCACCCCAAATGTAGTTGTTTAGATTTGCCATGTGTCGAACTTTGCAGGTGTACTCCTCTCCTTTCTGCGGTTTGAAGGCGACACTCCTGGTAAGATGGAACTGCCAGCCCTTTTCAAAAGCCAGGTCAGTCTGGTGGGCATCAGGAATAGGTTCTCCATTTTTCAGCAGGTCAATGGCGATATCAGGAGGGTGGAAGCCGCTCACATGGCAGATCAGGGTGTTGTCTTTTCCATACTCTCCTGGAAAATGGCTGTACACCTGGACTTTGGGATTGGCTGAAAAATAAATAAATAAGGGTATCATAGAATGTGTTATAGGATAGGTAAATAAGAGTCTTCAAAACTTGAATACAATCAGCAATGGGGGCGCATAAAGGGTTGGGGACAGATACAAACACACAACGCGGAAATGAGATAACTGACCAAATACAAAAGAAGTATTGTTTATTATTTATCAAACAAATATCAATCAAATAATGAATGCAAACTTATTTAACAGAAAACAATAAGAATGTATTACAAAAAGATCTGTTTATATATTTCACAACCTCTCTATTGGCAATATTTGTTGTAAGCATGCAGTTAACTAAATATGTTGCTCCCATAAATATTCTTGTTTTATGTATAACATGTTAATAGCAATAACACCTTCATTTGGCTTTCTTACATCAACAACAGTGCATTTTACACCACTTGAAATGAACGCTAGAAAACAGTAGCAAAATAATAGTTTCAAAAATAAACTACTTACAAATCTTCCCTTGTACGGTGACAAATACAAGGCAGAACAGCGCAAAACAGATAAGCTCTCTCATTGTGGCCTGTTTAATTTTGGGTAATAGACAGAGAATCCTTCAGCTTGCAGATCTTCCACACTCAATATCGAAAGTGTTTCACTGTTAACCTTAAATGCACTCTACAGTACAACCTCCCCAAAACCTAAACAGCCAGTAGAAAAACTGCTACGTGGTGTTGTCGGGTAGATTTGGACAGGGGAGGTTGTAAAGGCAGTTGCATTGGTCTGGTAAATATGGCTTCCTTTGGAAATACCCAAACTTACCAAATGAAACCACTCCCATTTGTCACCGACACAACCGGTCCACCATTATGTAAACCTACAGCAACCAAAACAATTGATATGTCATATTTATAATGGTGAAGCTAAAATGGCGTCAGATAAACGAAACTGTAAAATTGTCAAACAATACTCTTAAAACACACAAACAATAATCAACATTAAAAGACAAGCAGTGTCCAGCAGTGTGATAATATAAAATGTAGTTTAACATATTCATAATTAGTGTACATTTATTACACATACATTTTAAAAGTTCTTGAATAAAAAAAGATTTGTAGCCTACTTAAAAACAACAAAATTAGTGACAAACTAGCATCTAAAAGTGATTTTAAGTAGTGGGAAAATTGAATAAATGGTGGCCATCTAAAATAACCTTTCTATTATACATTAAAAAAGAACTTTCACAAAAATCTTGCTAATAACCCAAAGGTCATTCTAAAGAGTCTACTCAAAACATGATCTTTCTCGTGTTTTCTAACATTTCTCTTCTCATCTAACCTTTCTTTCTAATAATCTTAGAAATGCTATCTTGAGTACACCAGGCCTATTCATTCGATTTATGCCAATGCATAAATCTTTAATCCAATGGATATTTAGCATCAAAGATGTTGTGAATGGGAAGCATAATGTGAATTCCTTCTTCTTATTTGTAAGGCTATGGCCATATGAAAAGTCCAGGCTGTTATATGAAAAGCATATGAATTGTGGTTTGGCGAGGATGTCAGATTCCCTGCCACAAAATTCTTCATCACTATGGATACGAAGCACAATATTATGATACTATGCTTTATGGAGATCTTTATTGTTAAATATTAGAGGCTTGGGAAAATTTTTATAAAATTCCACTATATGCACTGTACTGCCTAGTTGAAGTTCAGCTTAAAACAAAGGACGTTTTCTTGTGTGTTGTTTGCATATTTGATTGAAGCCAAAGCAGATTTACCAGCCTGGGCACTTTTCCGATTCTTAATGTTGATCCACCTTTTGATGAATAAATAGCATACAATTGACACATTTGTAATGTTTTTATGTCACTGCATTAGATAAAAAAATATTCAATTAAATTGGAGATAGCACAAGCACACTCCGAACAAAAGAGTACATTCAAACAAAGTTTAAATTAATAATTATTATTTGAACTCGAGGGAAAACTGATTTAATTCTCCATAATTTACCCTTAAAGTTAAATGTAAAAATGGATATCAAAATAAAGGCCTAGTATCATGCAACTTAATTTGATATCAAATATGTTTTGCGCCCAATGAATAAACAAAAGTGAAAGTAGATTTCAAGGCACAAGATCTCCAGGAAATCACGTGAGAACAGGGTTATGTGTTTATGATGTGTTTTATTGCTGACGTATACAGGGAAAAATCTAGATCACTTGCTATAGTAAATTCCCAGTATTCTGTCTAAACCAAGAATAAAATTAGCTTTTTTTCATATTTTGTGGTCAAACGCTGATTAGATTTCAACTGGATTTTTCAAAATATAGGGCAGATTGCAATGGCACATTTTGTCCACTTGCTGTCAGCCTTGTACCAGCATTGGAAGCAAAACTAAAACCTGTCCAGGAATAAATCTGAGCCACTGATTTGTGACATTAATGACACGTTAATGTTTATTTGATGTGGATAGGTAAGCTGTAAAATGTAATGGTTAAAATGTAATCTAATGATCCCGTCTTATGTTTACTTAATGAGCCTATCCAACACAAAACTTAAACTGTAATTGAAGGTCTATTAGCACCTTTAGTTAATGTCAAATAGAGGAAATCACATAAAGATCACTCAAATGTAACAACTAACTGAAAAACAACACGTTTTGACTTATTTCTAACAGCTTTACCCAGAGTATGCCACAAATCTAGTTTGCGTTGTAGCCGAGTGGGACAGTTGTGCATGTGGTAGTTCACAATCTCAAAAAAGCTGAGGTCAGAGACCAAAACAAAATGTTCAAAAATGTTTTTCTGCAATTACCTAAAGGCGCAAAGACTTCAAGTTTGTCTGTTGAAAATATATTACTTTGGTGACGTAACTGAGAGAAGGGGAGCCAACAGACAGAACACTTACAAAACTAGCTGCAATGGTTCTATTTTGTAAAGAGTATAAATCATTCTGTTACAAATGATCAGAATAACAATGTGCGTGATACGTTTCAATTTCACTATGTATTTGGTATGTTTATCTTTTTCTTTAATAACTCTACATGTCTGTGCAAAGCCTGATGATTCATGTTTGAGAATGTTCCTGAGAGCATGTTGCGTGCTTCTTTATTTTTGTAAACAGAGTTAACACGATCACTATTCCAAATTTGCCTTTTTACTAGCCTATAAAGACTGCATCTTAAATGCTTATTCGTTTTACATGTTTCTAAATGGTTTAAATTCTCAAATGTCGAATGCATTTACAGGTTCGGAATCCCAGATTTGCAGTTCTCAGACATTTAAACCACGCTAGCTTCATCCTGGTTTATGAGACGATGTTGCAGCAGGAGCGTCGGGAAGGAGTTTTATTACATGTGGTATTGTTACCACAAGTTATGGAACGCAATCAAACATTTGTCGTGGAATTCTTGGAGTTACTCTAGAATTCCCAGACTTCCCGGTCGGTTCTATTAGCTCTGGGAATGAAAGCCAGATCTGAACTACAGGGTGGATTAGAGCACCAACAACAGAGAAAGGGAGAGAGAGAAAGGGAGCTTCCAGCCATGCGGTTCGGTGTCCCAGCCAAGTCTGGGCTTCATTAAAATGAGGTCATTTACAGAGCCAGGAAGGAAAGGCAAAGAGAGGGAGATAGGAATGAGAAAGGAGAAAGAAGGAAGAGATAGAGTAGGCCTACTGAGGGAGGGGGAGCAAAGATGGGTGGTGAAGGGAGGAGGGCGGCAAAATGAAACCAAGATGAGTCACACAGAGCAACAGAGAGAGAAGGAAGGGGAAAACGTTCCTCAATGACTGTACGAGTGTGGTCGGATTATGTCGCCGGCACGCGAGCCTATGGTGCTGGTGATGGTGGGATGAGTCAGGACCGCTGGCGTGAGTCAGTGGTGTGTGTGACACTTCGGTCGGACACGCCCTCAAACAGAAGCGTACAAACGCACATCAGTCACACAACGTAAACAAATGCGGATTCACATCGGCTGATTCACTAAGTGGAACTTAATGCTTGTCACTACACAAATATACACTAAAAATAATACAAAGTTCAATGTACGTGCATGGGTAAAATGACAGTGACATTGAATTTAGTTGCAGAAACGCTGTTTGAAATGCAGTCTAAAATGCCATTCATATCGTCGTTTGGCCATCCACAGTACGCAGTAATTTACGGTGCTTCAGGGTGACACGCACGCCATAAAAAGCGCATTTTCCATAATATTAAAGGGAAATTTCCCCCCAAAATTGAAATACTATCATGAATTACTCAACCTCAAGTTGTTCCAAACCTGTATAAACGTCTTTGTTCTATTGAACACCAAGAAAGATATTTGGAAGAATGTTATCAAATACGATTTCTGTTGCACCATTGACTACCATTAAAATGGTCGCAAAAGTGCCCCAGAACTGTTTGATTTCCTAAATTCTTCAAAACATTTTCCTTTGTGTTCAACAGAACAAAAATTGCGCAATACTTATTTCTACTAAGGTAGGCAATGGTGACCCAGAAATTTCAGTTGCTAACATTTTTCCAAACATCCATCTTTGTGTTCAACCAGACAAAGAAATGAATACAGGTGTGGAACAACTTGAGGTGATTAATTCATGACAGAATTGTCATTTTTGGGTAAACTATCCCTTTAAAATCAGCATATATTTATATAACTAGATGCCGCACTAGCAGCTGTTTCTATGGGCCGCTATACGACCGTGGTCCGCCATATTGGAACGGTGCAAGTTTCCCGTGGAATTGGGCTACTACCCTGTTGCTGTCAACTTATTAAATAACAGGAAATGCTTATTAAAAAGCGAGCCGGAGTAAGGCCTTAATGCCTGTAACAGCTGGCTTTGTAACAGAAGAACACACGCCCACCTCCGACATCCCACGCTGAACGCCAGCTCAGATTCGCCAACAGCGGGGCTCTGACACACAGGCTGGGGAAACCGGACCTCTGGTCGCACCCGCTACACATTCGAAGGAGAAGCAGGCAGGATTACACAGCCTGTAGTTGTGATGTCCAGTGACTCATTCTTATAAACAGGCCCTTCTGAATGAAAGGAGATCATATGTCAGAGTCCCATTGAGAGTCTACAGACGTCTCAGCACTGTAGTATTTTGTGTACGGATCTGCTGCTGACTCACCTCGAATGAAGCGGTTACGCTCTTGAAAGGCATGAATGAGACCAGGGTCGTCCAAGTGTGCTAGTTTGGAACAAACGTGCCAGTTGAAGTCTTTAAAGAGAATACTGTTCATTCATTATGTAAGAACATAGATCATAGACATGCGTTTATATAACAGTAACAGTTATGTGTAAACCAACCGCGGCGGATCACTAGCCAAACCTGCGCATATTTAGCGTGAAAACTCAACTCGCGAGTCATCATTGCGCATCAAATATAACCTAATCTGCGCATATCGGACTTACTTGAACATAGTACCCAACACGCTACAAATAAGGCGCGGTGGTTCATTTGCATGACTTTTTTGTTAGTTAGGCATGTATACATTTGTGTATGTGAAAGAGAACACGTCTACCTCTGTTTTTACAGCTCTGTAACACTGAGCGTGTGTGCTCAGCCTCAGACATACGTTAACCCTGACTGAGCCCAATAATGTTGCGAACCTTAACCCTCCTGTTGTGGAACAATGCAGCAGACAGCTCTGGCCTTCCTCACAGCCAGACGAGTCATTCCAAACACTCATCTGCAGGAAGCATCCATTCCAGCCACCCCGAAAAACTGAAACCACACCCCTCCAGACCCACTGTATCCTCAGCTCCCAAACAATCTATAGATATTTCACACTGACACCATTAACAAACACTACATTACAGATACAGAACACACATTTGTGCCATCGTAAGAGTTTGGGGGATCTGTGTTTCTCAAGTCACGTTCCTCAGCTGGACAAGCTGGAATCAATAAACCATTTGGAAGAATGTTGTTTTAATCATTCTGCCGGACACAACTTTATCATATTTTTAAGTTAAAACTTTTGAAACAACCACAATTACAACAATTAAAATGATGCTCGGGTCAGAAACAGGATACATGAGCTTGGGAATTGGAAAACACTTTTAATATCTGAATGATGACTCAGAGAATTACTCTTCTCTTGCAAAAGGGACCTTGTTCATATTTCATGAACGTAATATTTAAATTTGAGAAATGTCTCAGTGGTTTTGTGTCCATACAATGAAAGTCAACGGGGACCAATATTGTTTGGTTACCTACATTCTTCAAGATATCTTCTTTTGGGTTCTGCAGAATAAAGAAAGCCACACATGTAAATGATAAAAGAATTTTCATTTTCAGTGTACTGTCCTTTTAACATTATTATGAAGCATCGGCACTTACACAATATTTAATATAGGCACAATTATATTATATTTATAATTCAAAGGTTTTTACATAAGACTATAATATGATATGTGCATATAGGATTGTTGGGCTTAAAATGATCCGAGGCAGACTGCAAAGTCTAAACCATTTCTCTTCAAAAGCACACAGACAAGCGAGGACGGGAAACGTGTTTTATTTGCTCAGCAGAGTGGACGGACATCCTTTAGTGTGAAAGACAGAGCAGCAAAATCTGTATAAATATGCAAACATCTTTAAAACAAAAATAAAGCAATAACTTAGGATCGTTTATATAAATAAATACAGATTCATAGAGGGTTTTTCTCATACCTGACTTGCAAATAAGGTTTCTTCTTTTCAGCATTAATGTAATGTTTTTAAGCATTATTTTTTTCTCTCGTTTTTTTACCAATTAAATTTAGCTTTTGAATACATTTATTTTGTTTTGGGGATATTTTTAATGCATTTAGACATCAACTAAAAAACTGAGCTCAAGTTTACCAGTTTTCTCAGTGGCCTTCTCTTAAACAGCTGGATATGCTAATAAGAGTGCAGGAAAGACTTTCTCACACTAAAACAGACCCTCTTTACACGGAAGAGGTAACAAGACCACCTCTGAAGGTGGTTGTGGTAGCGGTGAGCTCCGTCTCCACCCAGACATTAAACCCAATTCAAATTCCGCTACTTGGGTCAATCTGAAGGAATAACGAAGCATATTCACAGCAGACACTGGCGCTAACCAAACCCTGGTTATATGGCAGCGGGTGGAGGCAAATAGCAGAAGTGGTGGGGGTTTCGGGACGAAGGGGTGTGGGGGGAATGAGTGACGGGCCCTGTCAAAGCGCAGAGAACGGCGGGGCTTTGAAGTAGGGCCGCCGTCCCATTCACAGACTGTGCTATAGAGCAGAGGTCAGCGGCTCCAGGGTGGGCTACGTCTCCCCCGTGAATACACCAAAGAATTGGAGTTAAAGAGATGCTTCGGAATTGGGAAGAGCCTGTGGAAGAGGAACGGGGAGGGACGAGGGGAAAAAAGTCTAAATTCCGTAACATTGTGTACCTAGAAGTTCCATACATGGGAGTTGGCCTCTCTATTTCTGAACATACAGCCGCAGTGTTTTGCCATGGGTTTTCTTTAAACACGGTGACACTTCGGTGTTGACTAACTGATGCTTAATTTTATTCGATGTTAAAATACTGTTTTCACAGCTTAATACACAAAGACAGCTATAAGTAAGTCAATTGAGAGCTGGTTTTCCTAAAGTGGATAAACACTGACAAGCACAACATTACTCTGTTTATTTCAGTGCTCCGACCAGCCAGACACAGCAACGTATGATTCATCAATCACAAGACTATGTGGAAGTGCGCTGGACTCGCAGTTACAATAACACTAAGCGTAAACAAATACTCACTTCAGGTATTAAGTATGAGAAACATGCCCATGGTCTCTGGCAGTTTTAAAGGTATATTATGTAACTTTTACCAAAGTTTCATCTCTAGCATATAAAGTATTTTTAGTGTGCACTTACATGAGATTAGCACTACAGTTATATCGGTGGCTTAAGAAAACAGTTAAGATCATTAGATCAGGTGAATTGTACTTACTATTAAAGGAATAATTGACCTTCAAAACATTTCAAACTTGTATGCCTTTCTTTCTTCTGCAGAGCACAAAAGATGTTAGTAATCCCCATTTACGTCCCCATTTACTTGCATTGGTTTTGTTTCCATACAATAGAAGTCAATGGGGACCAACGGTTTTTGTTAGCAAGTTTTCAAAATATCTTCTTTTTTTGCAGAAGAAAGAAAATCACTCAGGATTAAAATGACAACAGGGTGAGTAAATGATGACAGATTTTTTTAATTTTGAAGGTAAACTATTCCTGTAACACACTTTAAATGTGTATAGATACAGCATATGGTCGTAGAATGAACTAAACTACACAAAAAATTAACTAACTTATCAAAAAAGTGAATGTAATAATAAATGCATAAACATACATAGACGCCACACTGGCCACTGAATCGTATGTCAACTGCAATTCCATGTTACGGAGGACAAAGAGTTTTTTTTCCATATAAAAGCACAATAGCGCTTACATTTCAGAATTGATTTCAAAGCTTTATGATGCACATAGAGTACAGGACTTGTGAAAAATCACTTTTGGTGAAGTCAAAATGTCCAAGAAGACTGTCGCAGCCAAAAAAAAAATTTTGGTCAAGCGTACTGTTTGTGTTTGAAAACCGGTCAATCATTTTTGACCCCGTAAAAAAATAATAAACAAACACTTCATAGTAAAACATGCAATGTATTAACTTCATACACAACAACAATAACAGACACCTTTTTTATTGTGCTGAACAAAGAGGTGGATATGTATAGAGAGGACTTTTTTGTAATACGTTTTCTTTTTTTTGTCCTTTTTTTTAAAACAAGCAAGCAAATTTAAGCGAAATCACAAACAGCAATTCTATGTGAAACAGCCATAATTGTTAGAAAACAAGTTACATCAAGTGAAGAAAGTTGAGATAGCAACCACCTAGTGACATTCTCCGTCTCTACAGCTGCAGAAACTACATAAAATTGCATAACGTAAGACAGCATTTATAAAGTCAAATATCCAGTCTTTGCTAACTTGTGACTTAAAGGCATAGAGGTACAGTCATATAAAAATCCCCCGCACACAAAAATAAACTATGAATATATATTTATATATAAATTTATGACGTTCTCTCTGAACTCCGGCACCTGAATTTAAGCAGATAGTAAGTTTGAAAAATGAGGTAACGAGAGGCCCTCTTGGAGGTAGAAAAGTGTATTCGATTGTACTAGAACGTTTTGTCAACAAAATACAACTTTATCTTCATTAAGACACCCAGAGTTGAAAGCCTGTGAACAGTGGCTCTTACGGATACACATTCAAACCAACATAGGAAATCTTTGAACACTATGGCAAGTTTTCGAAAGGTTTACCTCAGAGACAATAAAGCCCGTTGCGTGTAAAAGTTGCGGTTTCACGCTGTTCTGCAATCAGCAGAGTCAGACCGACTGATCTCAAAACAGTGTTTGAATCCAACCACTGCCAAATCTGAGGTTGTGAGAAGGCAAAGCCGAGACATGCCATTCGTCAACTTAAGCCACTGTTAAGATTTAAAAAATCGCTCCGATTGGATAACTAACATGACGCTTTTACGAGAACTGTAACCATTTAGGTAGTAGCATTACAGTGTTTGAGTCACACTTAAATGATGGTTTGTGGCAAAAGCCAAGCTGCCGCATATAAAGACGGTCATGCCGTTGTGAGTTCAAAGGGGCATGCCAACAGTTCCAATAGCTTCCACTGAGATTCTACCTCAGGCCTACTTTGAGAATACCATGATTTCCATGGCGACAAGCTGAAAAAAGGTGTATTCTTTCACTAAATAAGCAGTACATATACATCTGTTTGAACCATATAACGGGAAAAGAAAATCACATTTGTGTAGAGTACACAAAAACGCTAATCAAGTATATCTCAATATCTACTAATTTTTCAAAAAACATATTCATATAAGCAATATACAAAACCCAAATATTTTTTAACCTGAAATGAGTTTCAAGCCGTTTTCCTCGTGTCGTGTTTTTATCAGCGTTCTTCTCCCCCAGTTGAATTAAGATTCCAATTTCCAACATTTGTAAAACAGGATCCTGTGCAGTTCCAATATGCTTTCGATTGAATTCATATTAAAACAAAGCAAGCGAAAATGATTCCATTTTCAAGACTGGAGGTAGGTATTTGTCAGCTGATTATTAGTCCATTTTTATCCATTTTTTTGAGGTACGTATCTGAATAGTACATAGAGAAGAAACAAAAACGAAATCGATTCAGAGCAAAAGTGGAGAAGAGAAATCAAACGGAAAAGAAACAAATCCATTCAAAACAAAATTTCATTTAGTGTCATACAAGCACTTGATCCTTAGAAACCATTGAGTAAATCAGTACAAAATATATATTTAAGTTAAAAATGTAAAACAGACATCCCGGTTGTAGAGGCAGAGTGTCTCGTTACAAATGTCAGATATATACACTAATGTGAAAAAATGAAAGAAAATGAACTACAACAAACAAACAAACAGACACAGTACTCTTTTCCCTTAGCTGCATGATTAGTTCGACATATGACTACAAACAGACCTCAGATTTCGATTATTACCTGCCCGATCCACAAAAACAAAAACATTTCGCTCGCCTCTCATGCTCAAGGTTCGTTTTGAATATTGGCACTCACTGCCATTCCCTGCTTTGTAATAAGAACTGTATAGCAGCGCGTGTCTCTCGAGCTGGTCGCGGAAATCAGAGGTAGCTTCGTAATGTTAAGGAGACATTGCATTGGTGACAGTGCTCGCGTACGTTAAGATTCTTTGAATACCACTCGACAGATCCGACATCACACAGTCACTGCTGTTCAGGTATTTTTTGCGTAATGAGGTAAAGTGTGGTTTTGTTCCTGTGGTTTTTGCAATTCTTGAGGTTTAGGTCTTGAACCAGACTGAGTTGAGATTCCCTTTCCCTATTCGTCGGAAATGATGTCCTTAAAGCTATGCCATAAAAGAAGAGAAAACACAATCATGTACACGTGTGTTAGTTAATCGAAGCCAATGATGCAAAGATATGTACAGCAGAACGCTGTGTCATTGTTATGTAGCTATTCTGAAACGGAGGCGTTTAACGATCGCGACAAATTTTGTAAGAACGTGTCAAGTTTTAATTTAATAGGGAAGGGATCGTTCACCCAAAAAGAAACATCTTTGTTCAGTGGTCCACTTAATTACAGAAAATCCAATGGTTTTCAACAGACATGAGGGTGCGTCCATCCACGATGACAGAATTTTCATTTTTGGGTGAAGTATTTCTTTAACCTTCTTGAAGAGCCGGAGGCCTTGTTTGAAATTTTAAGGCGAATACTGTAAAGCTCATTGACATTTTGGTGAAACCACTGCATTACATGCGACTATTTTTGACAGAGTATTATCCTTCCAAATCAAATGTTTTGAACATTTCACACTTGTTTGTCTCAAGTGTGTTAAAGATGTCATGTAATATTAGCCTTTGGAGAAATGACTGGGATATTTTTGCATTACTTAGCTAATCTAGTGCTTCAGTGTGTACACTAAAGACAGAAAAATGATCGGTTTTGACATTGTCTTTGGTGGTATGGTACTGTGGAGACAGTGCTCTTTGTGTGTACTGTATAAACTGTATGTCCGTATAAGGCTCCACCCAGATTTAGGAAGCACCACATGTTGTGACTATCCAAATGACAAAACCATACGGTTTGTATCTTCCCAACCAATGTAGAAACATCAGTCAAGAAGAAAGTGTGCCCGCTGTAGCACATTTTGTGTGTTTAACCCCTGCGCCTCTGTGCTTACAGCAGTTTGACACTCTGAAGTGGGAACAGCAAGGCGGCTCCAATTGTCATCTGCAAGATGTCTGTTTGCATTTACGTCTTTACGCGCTGAGGTGTTGTGTGTGTTTATCACAAACGAAACGAAACCAAAACAAACGCATGAGGAAAAAAATAAAATAAACAAACGAAAGTGGGAAGTCAATAATAAGTGGTCAAGGCAGTCTTTTCCCTTGGAGAGAGTTGACAGCTGAATGAGGTAGAGGTGAAATCCTGTGGTTGCTTAGTCCTCTTCTGGCTCCGCCTCCTCTTCTTCCTGTGAAGCAAAACAGTTCTCAATCGGTTATCAAGAAAATGCACATAATACTCACGCAAAAAACAAAATTATTTTTTTGTGCATTCAAGCCATTTATTTTTAATCTGTTTTTAGTAAATTACTAAAATAATATTGTTTTTCCAAATAAACCAGCTGACTGATACCCATGACCAGACCCCCATTTTTTGTATTTCAAAGTCAACATTATTGGCAATATATATTGTTTTTTGTGTGTTTTTAAGTTTTCTATTATATTTAACTTAAATTCCTAAAATAATAAAATGGTTTTTTTTCAAATAAACCAGTTGTCTGACACCCATGACCAGACCCCCATCTTTTTTTTGGGCATTTTTTGCATTTCAAAGTCAACATTATTGGCAATATATATTGTTTTTTGTGTGTTTTTAAGTTTTCTATTATATTTAACTTAAATTCCTAAAATAATAAAATTAATTAAAAAAATGTTTTTCAAATAAACCAGTTGTCTGATACCTATGACCAAATCCCCCCTTTAAAAAAAAATTTTTTTTTGCATTTCTAAGTCAACTTTATTAGCAATATATCGTTTTTTTACTTTTTAGTCTACTTTTTCTCTCTGCATACAAACGTTCATGTGCTCAGACAGTGAACGTCCCACAGCTGCCGTCGGGATGACCACGATTGAGAAAGGAAGGCACTGAATAGGGGGCTGGGAAGGCGCTTAGCTCCAGGCAGTTTTCAGAATGAAATGGATTTCGTTTTCCACATGGCTTCATTTTATTTGGTGAGGCTAACTGACACAATTTATAACCCTCTTCCTTTCCCAAGTCGCTGCGTTGCTGCCATTCAGAGGCGAAAGCCTTGCCTGTGTTATATGAGCCAAACTCCATTCATTAGTGCGGCAGACACTTCAGCTGTTAAGCACCAGCTAAGCGCTACCATGTGTGACATGGGTGAAAGAAAGAATGGAGAAAGGAAGAAAAAACTCTTTAATCATATTTGGAGCCCCCCAATCTCCCCCAACTCCTGTCCGTGCTTATAACCGAGGCTGTGTAAAACAACCTTTTGATCAGATTTTACTGTTCTAATATTTTTAATTATATTTTTACTCAACTGCCTTGAATTATCAATGCACATAAAACGCAAGCCACTTTTGAAAAGTAGCTTCATAACATCACATTCAAACTGGGCTGAAGTGGTTTAATGCTTTTCTGAAGGAGCAACACACTTTCAATAAACAGTTACAGATATTATTAAAGATAATCTGAATAAACAATTCTTCTGCTAAACAATATAGCAATATAGCTTATTATTTTAACTGAGGCTGTTTGCAGTTGCCAAGCAACATAGAAACTCTGCATATTAATGTGAGCTCACAAGCGTGACAATTTATTTTACAACAGCCTCAAATGTGATTCATTACATCATTTTTACAGTCAAACAATGGTTTTATAAAACACATTTGGTTAGCTGCAAAAATGTGGAACCACATACGGGTTAACGCTCTAGCTGAAAGGTCACCATGTCATTAAATACGCAAAAAACAAACAATAAGTCAATAAATAATTGTAACTTCATTATTCTAAATGAACTGTCGAACATCTCCCGTTATAATGGTTGCAAATGAGGCACCTGTACTCATTGTTACAATGTTAAAGCAGTAGAAAGTCTTGTTAACTGGAAGTTAGTGTATATACCGAACGCTTAACATGTAGCTTCCAGTACGGCTCAAAGCCGTCGGGGACATGTGCTTTCCCACATAGCAACAAATCAGGCTCCAGTTATGCATTCACACTGTAAACTGGTCTGCACCAGCGAACAAGAGGAGGTGAGCTGATTTCTGGTAAATGTGTGGAAGTTGTATGTGGGGGAGGTCGGGATTGTGGGATTTCTAATCAAGACACCTGTGGCCATTATTGCAAAAACCACCATTATAGGTAGTGTGTACATATAAACTGCGCGGCTATATATAAATATGTTTATTTACTGCAGCTTAACAAAGTGACAATTTTTCAATCGCTTGGCTTATATTCCTGTATGAATGTGGTGATAATCCCCACGCACTGCAAAAATCATACGGACAGTTTTATGTTCGGCATGGATAGACAAATTACTTGATCGAGGTCTAAATATAAAAGAAACATCGCACAAATTCTCCTTTTACTTTTTAAATTCAAATTTTTATAGATTTGGTGCATAATAGGGTTTATGCCAAACGTCACACGCAGAAACCACAAAACAAGTCTCATCGCATCCGGTTTACAGTAAGTCTTTTGTGTGCTTTTTATAAAGAGCAGTTTTACTGAAAATGCCTTTAAATTAGCAACCAAAGATGATCAAAATCGATGCCCATCACATAAACAGATATATAAGATATATAAAAGTTTTTTTATTTTTCTTCTCAAAGACATTTGATTTTTAAAACAGCATAAAACGCCTAAAAAACGGAAAACTGCTAGCTAGGTTAGCTGATTACATTAACAATCCACAGATATTGCTGATAGTAAATACAGTTGTTAATATACTTTTACCAACAAGCGGATGTAACAAGACCTGTTTACCAGTTTAGTCACGTGACATTCGACATATACCCTATTTCAATTAGAGTCATTACCATTTGGGTGTCATTTAGTTGCATTAACATTCATTATCATTATCAACATATGAAGAGTTTGGTTCCAAAATGAGATAACTCAGTTTTAAAATTTTCAAAAATCATGTTTTTTATTATGTTATTATGTTGTATATCATGTTTTTATTGTGTTAATTAGCTGTGTTTTTCAGTTATTAAGGCTTAAATCCAAACAAACCAACTGTGGTTTGATTGATATTAATTGGGATGCACAATAAAAAAACATGATTTTTGCAAAATTTTAAAACAGAGTTATCTTATTTTGGAACCAAACTCTTCATATAAACCAACATACTGTATATGCAAAGGTCTTTCATGAGCACATAAAAGCAGCGCGTGTACAGAGACTATACAGCCAGCTCCATTAGGGTAAAAGAATTCTGACTAGAGAAAAAAAGGGGGCGACTCTTCAAAACTTATCCTGTCTGCCAGATTGCCTATCCATCTGTGAGGGGATGAAACTGAAGAACACATAGCGCTATTGGCCTCAATGATCGACCGCGCATGTCTCTCTTCAACCCAGAAGTTCACCCTTCATTTACATCAGTAAATCTTTTTCCTCACTTAAAGGACCATTGTGTCATTTTTAGAGGCATATAGCGGTGAGGTTGCAAATTGCAACCAACGGCTCACTCCACCCCTAAGATGTCTAAGAGGACTAAGATGTCATCACATTTCGGTTCTTTCCCGAATGTGATAACACATTTAACGCTTTGTTTTTACACAACTCTGAAGACATACTTATGTATATTATACTGCATTTCTGTCAATAGATCTTCCAAAAAATTACACACTGGACCTTCAAATACAATTTTGTTTTGAAAAAAATATGAAAGAAACTTCACTAGCTGTGTTTTGATCTGATTTGGTTAGCTCAATAGATGGATCCTTTTTTGATGCTCAACAGATATCCATTCAACCAAAAAGAAAATACTGTACAATGTGCATGCACGAACATGTGCAGGATCACCTGTCATATCAGTTTTGCATGGTGCAAGATTTTATTTAACATACCTGAGCGGTCTTTTCCTCGACCTTCTGCTGCGGCTGAAAGACAAAAAGAAACCCGTTACTAGATTGTGAATAAAATAAACAGCATCCACACAAGTGATACAAAATCATTTAATACACGCACGTGTATTTTTTGCTCAGTGGTGTGCAAAACCGCCTTCGAAAAGTTAAGCTCATCCTTTTTTAAGCAGCTATTGCAAACATACAGTAAGTGTGCACAGGTCATACTGTATTATACGACTGCTCACAACATGACAAATCAATACACCCACCAGTGACTTTTAAAATCCACCAGCAAAACAGCCGTCTATACAGTGCATCGTATAGAATGTAAAGACATATGTGCAACACAGCAGTGCCATCACACTGGCAAGTGGAGAGTATACAGTACAAAGGCCAGATTGTCCCCACCTCGCATTACATCACAAACACTAAGCGCCGCCACCCCGCAGGAAGTGCTTCTAAGACCCGAGCTTGACAGCTGAAGAGCTCTCCGCTGTTCCGAATGCCAGGCAAAAATAAAACCATGAGAGTCCCCAGTGTTTGGAACCCAACCTCCACGCACACACACTTGGGATCGGTGCGAGCAGCTGGTGTGGTTTGTGCCAGCTCCGCTTGGAATGCTATCAGCCTGTAACATAGTAAATGTCAACACCGGATGGAAGCGGGTGAAGAATGTAAGCGGCGATAAAGGGGAATTGTGAAAATGATGCACACGTTCCAAATAGACATGCGTGTGTATATATAAATATATACGATACAAAATGTATAAAAGTACATTTATTCTTGTTTAATGGAAAGTAAGACAAATATGAATTGACATGATATTTCAAGCTTTACACTTGGCTGTTGTTATTGGCTGTTAAAAGCATGGCGTATCCCTGACTGACAGGCCAACATCCCACTGCATTGACCTAAACTGAGGATTATACGCAGGGCTGACTGCCTATGAATGGTTGTAGATGATCTAAGACGTGTTCCCGAAAACCAACCACTCACATCAACATAAGAACATACACTTGCTTTAAAGGAAAGCACATTTTATGTATAAACATTTTTGCTAAAAATAAAGATCTTATTATGAATACATCTCCATCCTAATTCTGCAATTTCAGGCATCATTTTAATCACTTGACCGAAACATTTGTAAAGGCCGAACTATTATCCATCATGCAAATTGTAAAACAAGCGAAACAAGTGACAATGCATGTTAAATTCCTCTACTTGACGACATTGAACTCGTTCCCCTACAGGCACATCTGACATCGGCCCCTCCTGCCGTCCAGCACAAAAGGAAAAATCGCGCCATTGTCTTTCCCAAGATTGATCTCGCTCTTTGAAGTTGTTCACACAGTAGCTGACACACCAAATCACTTCTGCAAGCTTTGCTGAGATGACCCCGGCGCCCCTGTATTGTGTATGGCTTGTACTAAAAGACCCAGAAATTTGCTTCCCAAAAAGCAGGGTGAAACAGAAGCCCACCCTGTCATCCCTGAAACCGAACACTTGACTAGTAATACACCAGCATACGCGCTCGCCCCGCTGCCAGCTTCCCTCTGCCAATCAACACAAAACTGAAACTCGAGGGGTGCAAAAAGTTGAATCAGTCAGACAAATCTTTTCTGAATCTAGGGCTGTCGAACGATTCATCGCACCCAGAATAAAAGTTTGTGTTAACAAAATATATGTCTGTGTACTGTGCATATTAATTTTGTATTTGTAAACACATGCTGTACATGCATATATTTAGGACAAATATAAAAATTAATAAACGTTTATATGTCATTTCAATTATTGGTAAATATAAATAAATACATCTAAATATTTCTTTTAAAAAAATATAGTACATGTATGTGTATGTTTTTGTGTTTATAAATACAAAATTAATATGCACAGTACACAGACATATATTTTGTTAACACAAACTTTTATTCAGGATTTTCTAAACCACAGGTGTTAACTTTGTCATGTTAGAATCAAAATGAAGCATGAACCTTTTTCTCTAATCAAGTTTGAGAAACTTAAATTCTGACTGGTCCTGTTTATTTGAATTTTTATTTGAATTACAATTTATTTAAATATTATATAATATAAAACACTATTAACATTATAACATTATATATATACAGTGTTGGGTGTAACTAGTTACTAAGTAATTAGTTACTGTAATTTCATTACTTTTCACTTGAAAAAGTAAAGTAAGGGATTACTCTTATTTTTCTGTAACAGTTACTTCTGATGTAACTAAACTAAATACTTTGTGTAATATATGTGCGTGAAATAGTAGAATTAACATCAAAATTCAAAGTCTAACTTTAAAATCTGTGCTTTAATGTATAATTCTCACATTTGTTATACTTTGGTCAGTTAATAATACTACTTCATGTAGTTTAATATTATTTATTTGAATGAATTAAAAGAGCCGTTTCATGTCTATCCTTGAATCACTTAACTAATCAAGGTTAATGTAGGACATAGAAAGTAATTAGTAATAAGTAACTAAATACTTTTTGGAGAGAGTAATTTCTACAGTAATCTAATTACACTATTAAATATGTAATTAGTAACTAGTAATTAATTACTTTTCAGAGTAACTTACCCAACACTGTATATATATATATACCGTAACATAAAACATTAAAGTAACCTCAAAACGTTGAAATATGTTCATTTATTTTTTATTATTATAATGAAAATAATTTATTATTAAAATTATAATTTGGTATATTTTATTTATTATTATTTATTTGTTCATTTTATAACTGTGGATACTTTTATCCATCAAGGCCCAGATATCACAACGAGTTAATAACAGATCATGCATAAACTGCAGAAATAAACAGAAAATTAGAGGCATAAATAAGTGTGGTCTCTTAAAGGAAATAACTACTTAAAAACTCTGATTTATCAACTAATAGCAACATTAAGGATAAATCAAGATTAGGATCAGGCAAACATTAAGTTCTCTGCTCTTTTCCACCCGTAGGCAACACTTTTTCTTCAGTGCACCAGCTTTGCACTTTAATTGTATTGTTAATGGGATCTGGTTTTAATAGAAGAAGTCACGCTCGGTGACCAAAGGGAAACTAACTACCGTGGGATAAAAGCGAATGATCTTTGGAGGAAACTGTAGCTTTGTTGTGCGAGTTAGTCAATTGCTCAGTAGGTTTTTATCTAACCATACTACCCAATTACTAGTTGACAACCATCCACTAAATGATACAAGAGTTTAATTCTCCTACCGGTGAATTACAAGAACATCAAATAAATCTCTGAGCACTTTTAAGACTCCAATAGCTTTGCATAGTAGTTTGAAACAAACACTTCAGTTTTTACATACATGTTTCAAATTAGATCCCGTGTGCAAATATGGCGGCTGTTAAATGCAGGAATGCCAAACCATTTGCACAGTTACATTTTAACAACCTCGCCTTTCAGCGGCTGAACTTCCAATGTAAAAAGGCATGTGTTTATAAGTGAACAGAAACTGCACTCTGAAAGGTTGTTAAGGCCATTAAATTTTTATGCCAACATGAGAACAGAGCGACTGCTCAAATATTATTTCAAGTCACGAGTCACATTCATCATTCAACACCAAACGCGAGTCTACATTGCGGTCGGAGTGATTGACAATGTCCAGAATTGTTTAACGCCAATTAAGACCATTTATGGTACGTACTAGTTGGTTTTGTACACACCATAATGCATTTTTAAAAAAGGATAAAAAACCTCACGCGCCTTCCAAGATATCGAAAAAACTGTGCACGACCCTTACTTTTCTCACTGAAGCGACAGAATCTGGTATTTCCCAATTCTAGTGTTATGGATGTGGAATTTTTTTGTCAAAACCTTAAATATAAACTCTTAGAGAATGCATTTATTAACCATATATTGAACATTCTGTTTATAGTTTCTTAAACCCCTGTTGATAGAGGCTACATCAGGAAAATATGCAAATGAATGCGACAAAGAAGACGACATACTTTGTAGGATTTCTGTGAACTAAAATGCACAAACCAGATGCAATAATACCCAACAAATGGAGAACGGACAAATGGAGAATGAACAAAAAATAGCTATTAAATTTAAAATTTTCTTGTGCCCATTTATGAGGAATATGGATCGTAATGCATGTGACAATTCTGAAAGCGTGATTTGCCTGAGTATGGTGCAAAACTTTGGTAAAAACTTATTTTTTCATGGTTAGGTTGACCTTTGCATGGAATTGCCCTATTACATATACAAGTTAAAGTAAATTTCCAAGATCTTAAAACAGTTAAATAAAAATGAATCACCATTTAATTTGGTATGTCCTACGCGAAAGGCAATAAAAGTTTAATAAAAATATCATAAAAACTGACAGCGTATGATGAGAAACTCAAGTATGGTTTGTAAATTAATCACACTGAATCATACAATCACGGTTCAGTAGTGTGAAATGGAACAACTGATTTATTTCAAATAAATCATCTGTTTATGAATGAACAACGTGAATGAATGTGCTAAGGAGAGCTAATGTCTACCGCTTTGGCTTTTATGTCGTTTTGGTGCTAAACAGACTCGCATCCCATTTTCTTTCAAATGTTAAAAAAACAGCAGGCAGGTTAATCTTCAAAAACATTTGCGTTTAACTTCAAGATAAGATAGACAGTAATACGAGTTAGGAATAGCATGAGCACATTTTATTTAAGGTGAACTGTCCCTTTAACACTACACTGCCAACTGGCCATGAAATTCATTACTTGCCACAACCCGTCACACTGGAAACAAGCGCTACTGTGATTTATTTTCCAGCCTACAGTGTTACGCATGCCTTGAAACAAGGAAAACGGAGACATCCACCGTGCTCAGGAATGATAAGATCAACGGACATCATCTCCAAAATAAAAAATGGCAAAAGGAAACAAAAGAATGTGACATCCTTAATTTCTTTTCATTTTCAGATTCCTGTTAAACCATACTTTCGCAAAAAACACTCGACACAATTTCTCTATTGTCTTTGCAACCTAGTAAGGCCTTAAAATAACAAGACGAGCGACATCTACATCCAATTACATTTTTTTTTGACTGACAGCTAACTTTTGTGCGAACCCTGTTTACACAATTGTGTAAAAAAGCGTGTTCATCAAAAGTGATGACAAAACATGAGGATTTTAGAGGATGCTGCATTATGAGTCAAACATAAGCAAACAACCAACCCAACATTTTCAACTCCTGAACTTTCAGAAGGCAAAATGACGTTCTAAATCTTTTCCATCTAAAAAAGCAACAAGAGCACATCCCACTTTCAAACACAAAGAATACGTCTGAAAACCTTCCCTCTGAAGTGTTCGATCATCTGCATTAAATTCCCCAGCGATCACTCGGTGCTCTTGGACGACAAAGAATGTTTCTGGGCTAAAGGTGATGCATGTGGCTGCAAAATCATGTTTTTATCTCATCCTGCTGTAAATGGAAAGACGTTCCTTGAAATCTCTTGATTATTGGAAAGGCTTTCGGTAATGCTATACGCAATCATTCATTCTTCGCAAAGAATACAAGAAGGTCTTGCAAAAAGAGATTATGTAATGGTTGTAAGTCAGCCTCTGGCACAGGTACCTGGAGGCAAAAGCTGAAAGCGTGCAGCTGCATGTCTGAGCCGCTCCAGGACAGAGCGTGCTGAGACAGAGCAAAGCCAAGCGGCTACAGTACGAGCGGAAGACTCCTGCTCTTAGAACCTGGCACGACTTACCAAAACCGCTCTCAGTGCCAAGAGTCATTTACTCAAAGCTTACACTGTAGGGAACCCCTCCTTCCCTCTTACAAGAATCTGCAATGATATTTTTGTCTCCCTCTCTCATTCATGGCTCCTGAAGTCTTTGTACTGATGGCAAAACAAGGAGGCTATTGTTTTTAATTTGATGGCTCTGTATAAATAAGCATATCACGTTGGCACATTTTCCATGCTTTTGTCTCTTTAGCTTCATTATTAACACAATGTGTTAACAATAAGTGGAATGAATAAAAAAACAATCTTCTGCACGGCTATAATATTGATGGGGGTGTCGAAACCAATGCTGCACGAAAACTCCGCCCACTTCTATTCAAATGACTGTGACGTATTTCTGATGAACATTTATAAAAGGAATAAAGAACATGACTCCCTGAAATGTTCGATCTAACCCAGACTACGCCAAAAATGTTTCAAGGTTTGGAGCCAATTCATTACTTCTCACACTAGGTCAGGTTTCTCAAAGAAAGTCAACTCTGTTGTGAGTTTATACAAAAATTCTGTCATAATTTATTCACCCTCATGTCATTTCAAACTGTATATGACACTGTCATCTGTGGAACAGATATTCTGAAAAATGTCTCTGTGGTTTTGTGTCCATACAATGGAAGTCAATGGGGCCCAAAGTCGTTTGGTTTGGTTACTAACGTTCTTCAAAATATCTCTTTTTGTGTTCTGCCGTTTCCATTTTGGGGTGAACTATCCCTTTAACACTTTATATACATGTAAAACATCAGGTATCAGATAAAGTGACGATAGACGATCTTAGTTGCATTTCCAATGCTCAAAGATATAGGGAAACTACGACCACTCGATTTTTTTAAGGAGTTGAAACCTAAAAATCGATGTATTGTGTTAAAATCCATTACACGCACAATTCTGCCGTTTTCCTCCAAAAATCAACAAAGACGTGTTAAAAGACTCCCATCGAAGCCTACTGATGTCTAAACGCTCAAGAAGAACATTTCATGTGAAAGCCCAAATCTGTACTGTTCCCGAGACATTCAACCATGGTTTGGACCCATTAGACCCTTTCCTGCCCATAAGCCATATTCATTTTACCTGGCCGCCTGGTGAAATACAGGGGGGAAAGTCCAGAACGACGGAATGCGTCTCACATTCGCTTTTAACTCAAACCGCTAACACATGTTTTGCGTTTGTTAAAAAAACCTTACTTGAACATAGTCTCCTTAGGGCTGCTGACAGAAATTCCACAAAGACAGGAAACATAAAAAAACACTGCTGCTTGATTTGATGAGGCAAACTTATCCAAGGACTCCCTCACTAGAGGCAGACCCCACAGACGAGCCACCCAGTAACTGCACGCCTCTCCGCCCCCTTCGCTCCCGTGAATAAAGGCCACATGTTCTGTTAACCTGGAGGTGGAAGTGGGGAAAACAAGCCAAACATCTCCAGGGTACAGGGCCACAGCGCCGGCTTTGTGATCTCCCTTGGAATGCTTCCACTAGTTCGGCCGATCCTGAAAAGATTCCAGGTCCGAGAGCACCCCCCAACACACATCTCTTCTCGGGCTCCGAATCAACCACCCTTCCCAACCAAACAGCGCTATGAATGCCACCTATCAGAGCCTGGCTAAATCCCGCGATTAGGGGGAATTTGCCGAAGGGGCCTTTGTAGAAGAGAAAAATGTCTGCCAGAGCGAGGAATGTGGAAAATTCCTGGCAGGACAAGCAGCCTTTTGTTGGGATTTTTTTTGGAGGGGAGGGGAGAGGGGGTGTTCTGAAGGGAAAGAAAAGCGCAGACAAATTGGATCTGCTTCGTTCAGGAGCCTCTGCTGTTTGATGTGAAATCAGTTCCCAGAGTTTCTCAAAGAAGGAGAGAAAGGGATGGGGTCCAGCACTGTAATTCACGTTACTTCAGTTCCACACCAACTTTCCTGTTGAGGTTTTTTTAGTGTTGAGGGTCTTTAAGTTTGGGAACTGGGTCAATACCTCAGTTGTTCTACTGGGACGTTTTACAGATTACAAATATAGATTTATATTTCTCGAAGTTTTTGCCAAAGTCTGTTCAACTGAACTTTCCATCTGCATAGTGTTACAAAACTGTCTCGTCCACACACATTTATATGCATTTAACACACAATCTTTTGTGTTTGTAGGCACAAAAAAACTGACTGTGCCTGTGGTTGCATCCAAGCATTACTTTTACAGTTATGCATTTGACAGATTCCCGTCTCGACGGTCCTTTGCCGATCCCGCTCCCCCATCTCCACCCAACTCTTTCCTGTCACCTCTCTAACTGTGCTATCCCATTAAAGGCACAAAAAGCCCCTAAAACATACCTTGAAAAAACAATTTTCTAAACAAGTGCCTGATCATTCGTAGTAAAACATAGATGTTCGCATATTGCTTTACTACTTTTCATGAGAATGTGAAACATTAAACTCTTTGAAAAGTTTGATACTTTCTTGTAGCAATGCCAAGGTCATGGGTTCCATATAGTGAATGCACAATCTCATTCACTTTGGATAAAAGCATCTGCCAAATATATAAAATGTAATCATGCGTTTCTGCATATCTTCAGCCCCGTTTGCCCAAAAGCAAAAAAGGTGAGTGAGCGCAGACGTACAGGACTTTTTCTATGGAAACACTCTGAGAAAAACATGTTTCCAGCCCTCTGTGAGAACCACTACCCCATGTGGCCATTGTATGATAAGGGTCTTGGCTTGACAAGGTGTCACCATCAATAACATAGCACTTACTTTTTCCTGTTCTTTAAACACAAACGTTTTGATTTCCTGACCCGTCACTCAATTTAATCACAACCTGTGTGAAAACTTCGCCAAAACACAACCAAAGCCGAACTCAGGAAATCCGTTTGAAAACACCAGACATGTCTAAAATAGCCCCACGAACTATGTTGTTTTGATATTATTTATTTTCCCCATTGCTCTTTTCTTCCATTTATTTGTTGTGGTCACTAGCTCAGAGCAAAATGATTAAAAAGCTTCCAGAGGCTGGAACGAGAAGGGGGGCTAGCGAGAGAAGCGGGGAAAGGGGTCACAGGGGTGACTGGTGGAAATCCGTTGAGGTGGTCCCAGCAAACTCCTAGAGCCACGAACCGAGTACACTCCCCTATTGGCAGGAATTCAGGTTCACGGGCCTCAGTTACAGAGATGGGAATGGGGGGGGGGGGCTCTGAGAATGTGGAGAATGAGCTAGAGATGTCCAATCTTTCTCTCACATTGTATCTAGCTTGCACAGCCATCCAAGTGTGAGACAGGAGTGGCTCCAAGCCACAGCGTAAACTACGCTTCTGCAACTCTTGACCAAGCTTTGAAAAACTGCCCACTAAACTTTTGCAGCACATCACCATCGAACTATGTTATAAGAGAGTCTTGCCAGATGAAATCAAATCTGTGAAATGTGTTTTGAACATGATGTGCAAACAAGACTTTTGTTGTTGTTTGTTATAACCCACAAGACCTTTCAATTATTTAGATTGGCAAATGGCAACATTGAGAGGGTGTGAGACACACCTACATGTCTGTGTATTTTAAATGAAAATTGTACTTTTGTAATGTGAGGTATTTCTAAATTAAATAAAATAGCTGATTAGAAAATTGATAGACAAAAAAGTAGTATTAAAAATGAATGTGTTAATTTTCGACATGTCAGCCAAACCAGAAAGTTGTTTAGGCAGAGCCAGTTTACGATGAAAGATTATGAAAACAAATACGTATTGCAAATAAATTAGTGCTGTCAATCGATTAAAAAAATTAATCGGATTAATCACACATTTTTTCTGTGATTAATCACAATTAATCGCACATAACTATTATATTTTAAAATATACTTTTACATTTTAATAATTTCACATTTAATCTTCAAATTGATGTAGAAACAACATATTTCTTTAACAGCATCATTTTATGAAAGCTAGCATTTTGATATTAGTACTGTAACTGATGTCTCTATTAAATTGATTATT
Source organism: Triplophysa rosa (assembly GCF_024868665.1). Taxonomy (NCBI): domain Eukaryota; kingdom Metazoa; phylum Chordata; class Actinopteri; order Cypriniformes; family Nemacheilidae; genus Triplophysa; species Triplophysa rosa. The sequence continues at coordinate 5,832,862 of NC_079913.1, forward strand.
TTAACATGAATTATAGCCATTCAACAGTATAATTGAGAGCTCATGTAGGAAACATACAGGAATTGAAGGACACTTTACAGTCTTTATTAATGCTAAATTATCAATTAAATGCAGAAGAATTCTCATTAAAGCTACAAAATCACATTGATTTCTTCTTTTATTTTGTTCCTTGATTAACATTAGTGACAGGAGTCACAGCAGCACGTTTAAGAACGTGGCCCCTTTTAAGAGCTGTCTCAGTTCGCAGATCTGACTGTCACCGCACTCCCATTTTCACAACTCTTTGCATTCATTTAAGATTTTATTTTACACGTTGAAGTCTGTGCTTAAGAAAATGCTAGACAAAACGGGCTTTCTGACATAATCTTGTATGGTTTTATCCATTCAAGCACGAAAGAGAACTTAACACGGATGCGCTGTCTGACAGAGATTCACCGACGCAGCCCTTAGCAGGTGACTGTTTAAGCTTAAGTTATAGTCATGCGTAGGACCTACGCCGTAGACAACGCCGTCATGAACATTTATGGTTCTGCGTTGAGAGTATGCGTTGTACTGCAATTACACCGCCGAAACGCTAGTTGGCTCTTTGTGTTTTCCCGGGTTGCTCTTCTTCGCCGATGTTTTGTGTGTATGCTAGTGTTTGCAAGCGATGGAAGCTGATCGCATCTTAACGGAGTTGGAGCTGATCGAAGTAGAAAAACAGTTACTTTTAATTAAATCACTTAAACAAAAAGCTAGAAACCAGAGATGTCGATGCTCGCCATGTTGTTCTTTTGTGGACTCTGAACTTGCCGGAAGAAGACGCCAGAGAAGAAGACGCCAGAAATGCGTAGAAGGAAGTACGATGCTGCCAAACCGACCAATCACAGCGCTTGCGGTCCATGTAGGGTCAGCGTAGGGTCCGTGTTGAGTTGACGCGTTGTTACATTTTTGGAGAGGTGCGCGTCAGGCTACGGCGTAGGGTACGCACAGGGTACGCGGCTCTGCGTAGGCTACGCCGTAGGTTACGGCGTAGGTCCTACGCAGAACCATAAATTACGCTTTACACCAGACTGGACCTCGCGTTGCGTTTTGCCGCGTCCCACAGTTTAGAAGCTGTCTATCTCCATTGAACGCGTCAAAGCAACTGTTTCAAATCGCGCTTAAGTGGTTTAAAAGCCTGTACACGAATAAGAGCGTGATTACATAATGTAACGCTGGACAAAGGATGTCAAAACAAACGGATGCTGCGTTAATTGCGATAAATATTTTCTCACGCGTTAATTTGAAAAAATTAATCACATGCGTTAACGCGTTAACGTTGACAGCCCTAAAATAAATATATACTTTTAATAACATACACTGTCAACAATGAGCATTTCAGTCCTATTTAGTTTGCAATAATACACATGGTTGAAATGCTTAAAAAAATGAAAAAGTTGGACACTGTCAAAAGCTGTGTTTCTTAGTATTTTTGTGAAAAAACTATTTAATCAGGAAAATGAATTACTTAAGATAATGACCTTTGTTTTCTGAAAAAAAAGTATAATCAAATGTAAGTAATTAATAAAATAATTAATATAAAATGTAAATAAATAATAAAATAATTTAAATAAATTTAAATGAAATGTAAAATAATTTAATTATAATTTAATAATTTAAATAATCTAAGGCCCGGTTTCACAGACCATGCAGTCTTAAAACTAGTCCCAGACTAAAATGAATGTGTGTGTCATGGCTCTGCTTCCTTAGTCATGTTTTTCTTGGTCCTGTAGCAGAGCCATGACAAAGTCTTTGGTTATGTGTGGAGAGAAACATATTATTGTCCGTTTGACAATAATATACGTTCTCTCCAGTGTCTTGTCATTGGCCCCATCCCTCTTGTTTCCTTGTTATCTTTCCCTGAGTGTTTAATGTCTCACACCTGCCCCATGTCGTTATCCCTCGTTTGTGTTCCCTATAAATACCCTCTTGTTTCTTTGTCTTGTGCTCGTGCATTGTATGTGTTTGGTGCCTGTACTGTTTGCATTATGTGAGTGTACTGCGTGGGTTATGTGAGTGTACTGCGTGGGTTATGTGAGTGTACTGCGTGGGTTATGTGAGTGTACTGCGTGGTGTTTGTGTTCATGCTCGTGTTGTCATCCGTGGTCCTGTTTTGTGCCTTGTATTATTTAAGATGTCTGGTCTTGTCCTTTAGTTTAGTTTATTGTTCTTGTTTTCATTTTGTCCCCCTCGTGGGAAGTCTTTTGTTTTATACATATATATTTCTTAGTTCTGTTTTTTCCCCCATTGTGGGTGTTTTTGTTCTGTTTTCTGTTTTGTTTAAAATAAATATCTGTTAACCCCTTCACTGCCTGCCTGCGCTTGGGTTCTTCTGCATTTCATGACAGTGTGACATGTCTTAACTCAATATAACTTGCCCAGAAATATCTTAAAATATATCAGTGCCATTGTTTTGTCTGAAGATGCACACCAGTAATGTCTTCTTCTAAGGCATTTTTATAAAAGCGACATAAATATCTTAATTCAACTAAGGCATAGTCCTGGTTTAAGATAAGCCATGTCTGTGAAACCGGGCCTAAATCAAGTAAGTTTATGCTTAAAACAAGCAAGCAAGCAAAACTTGGAAGCTTTTTGAATTTAGTTTTACCTCTTTAAATTCTTAATTCAAGTTTATTTTTCTTACACCACTGGAAGATATTTTTCCTTAATGTATGTATAAACATTCAATTTTTAAGATTTAATATCTTGAGTCCCTTTTCTTGTTAAATAAATGCATCTTGATTTCAGATTTTTTAGATACTGTATTTGTACTGCAAAACAAGATAAAAATACTAAGAAGTTTATTTTTTACAGTACACGCTGCATCTCACTCAGGACAAAACTTCAGCTGACTGCCTACTCTCCTGTCTAGAAAGCCTGGGGGGCCAAGTTTAGGATTTTGCCCTTGAGGTTGGCAAAGACTATAAAAAGGTTTTGATGTTTGACACCAAATTCCCATCACAATACCCCCCTCCTCCCTCCTCACACATGCACGCATTAAAAAAGGAAAGGAGCAGAAAAAAGAGAGAAAAATCTTTTCACACTTTGGCAGCGGCTGAGGGTTTTCCGAGCCTCCCCACCAGATCGAGACTGTTGGATGACTCCCAATCACGGCCCTCATTCCCCCTCCGAATGCCGCCTGCCTCTTCCCTGCCAGACTCTCTCTCCCGTTTCCCTCAGCTCTGATTCTGCTCCTTACCACCTGACAACACTGTCTGTCCTCTAGCCAAAAGCAGCACATCCTTGTGTGAGATGAGAGAACGAACTCCCCTCTTCTGCTCATTCTTGCATCTTCACTTATTCATTTCTTCATTTCCTCGAGGTGACAGGGATGATCCAGAGACGCTGTCCTGAAGTTTGCGCCTCCATCATAATGCTCTCAAAAATGTCGGTTTTGGTTCAAGTGAACTGCTCAAGACCAACTGGTCAAGTAAAAATCTACTTCTCAGTTTCAGATTAGTGTTGTCCGTAAATTATCACCGTGTAGATGATGTTACCTTGCTTTGAGCCTGACATTTTCATTGTGAAGTGTTTGTTCAACTTTAGTTCAAGCATTAAAAAGGGTCGTGGGATGGTTTTTGATCCAGTAAACGCTGGAGAAACCAAGAGGTGGAGGGAACCATCAGGGAAAAAGAAAGCAAGTATGAATCAAGATGTTGTCATCAACCTCATATCACAGGAATTCTTGGCAAAAGAAACTCTTGCCCAGATCTTTTCAGTGCATGTGACATCCCTTACGGGTCGAAACCATGGGAAGTAAACCTATCAGCATTCCCATTTTCCCCCGTGGCAACAAACAGAAAAGTGAGTGAACGCTTGACTGTTGGGGACAGATGAGGAGGTGTACAGAGAGCACAAAAAGCAAAACTTCTCCCTTCGATTTGGTCTCGCTCGCTCAGAGAATCAAACACGCAAACTCGGTGGACACTCGCCAGTTGGCACTATAAAAGGGGAACTGCAGTGCACAACTGAATAATGTTAGCTGATCGAGGACAGAGATAGCCCGTTCTGACATTCCCCCCACTCCAAAACACAGTGTGGCTTGTCCGCTTGGCACGGAATACTCCGTCCATCTCCGCACCTGTGCAGGAGGAGCACCCGGAAAAGGAAGAGGGGCTCAATAAATCAGTCTTTTGGCTGCCGCAGCAAAACTAGCAGATAACGTTACACCCGGCGTGGAGGATCCACAGAATTCTCTCCCTAGCAGGACTTCCTGTTGGCCTGATTTATAAATAACAAAAGGACCAGCAGAAACGAGTATTGAAATGTTAGAATGCAATTCTACACCCAATGAATGGAGGTATTTATACTTCAAGATCTCCTTTCGAAAGCAAAATGAACCTGGCCGTCATGATTTTGGACCATAACCTAAAACAAAAGGTCATTGAGTCAATGCCAATACCCCTTTTGTTTCAAATGCGATTTGTGGCCGAGCAACTGGTGTGCTGAACACAACACACCAACACACAACAATGAAGTCCTTTTGTATACATATTTCTGATAGAGAAATCAACAGCTCAAGGTCTTTATTACGTCTTATCACTTTTGGGAGGACAGTTTTCTTGTAGCAAACTAGAATCTTCACATATGAGCTTTGCCACCTGTGAAATGTTTTTACGAAAACAAGTCAGACTGTTGGATTTCCCATCTTAGACCACAAAGCCCAATGCATTCATCACAACAGGTCTTTGCCTACAGATATAATCACAAAGTTGACATCCACAGATGGATAAATCAACATAAAGGGTTTTTCAGATTTTCAGGTGAGCTCTTTAATTTGTCAAGACTTGCACTCGTGCATTCATAGGCTCTGATTAAACGGATACACTTAAACAATCCACCTTCCATTATTAACCATTTAGAGCAATGGTGATGCTGGCTGGGGGGGCAAAGGAAAACATTCCAACAGCCCCTTCTAGCCAAAAAGGATATGCTATAATTAGTTCCAGGAGGACGAGCGGTGGCTGAATGAAGAACACTGACTTGTTTATTCAGAAGAGGTATTGCAAAGCTCTTGTCGACAAAGTTATATGTGGAGACCGCCATGCGACCAATGTGAACGTCTTGACTATGCCAATCCATGTGTGACATGCTAAACAGATCATAACCCACACACAATGACCCATACAAGAGTACGGAGGGGTGCAGACGAACACGTTTCCGATTGCTCATTCATAAAATCTACCTTCATTGGCTGAAACCAATAAAATCTTGCAATACATCAGACTTGTTTTTATTCGTAGACATGCTGGTGATTCAAATCAAAGCACATCTCTCTGCTTTCCATCTCTGACTCATACTCATTCATACACTTGGCAACAACTTCATCTCAGACTCATTCAAAGGATGTCGTGCTACTATGCCCACTCCACATTCAGGATATTTGTAGTATGACTACAGTCTGATGAATTCGCTTGAACCACAAACTTGGGACACAATCAATGAGTGTCTTCAGGCGACAGAAAAATATCTTGACTTTTTTCAACTCTGGTCCTATAAGGTCACTGTCCTGCACAGTTTATCTCCAACATTGGTCAAACAGTCCCGCGGGTGATTTAATCAATCCAGAACACCTTGGTCCTTTCTATTTGCATTTCACCAAATTGATTTTACAATAATCATCTAACACTGTATGGGTTCACACCAAACGCGAATTAAGCTTTTTGCGTGAGTAAATTACAGTCAATGCAAAGACGCGTACACACACGAACTCGCGGCAGGCAGTGCGAATGATGCGAATCAGGCGGCGCGATAGCCTCAAACGCGTCTTCCGCGAAGGTTGATATATCGAACTATTCCCACGAGTAATAAAGAGCGTGGAACGCGATTGTTCGCATTTGGTGTGAACCCGGCATAAGACATGTTGATTCTGCTACGAAACATAACTGGGAACTGAGCTATAAAAGAACAAACGATTTTTCAACAATACAGCCCTGACTGAAGTCTAGTTAACCATTGACACATAATGTCGTACTTTTCAAATGAAAATCTCCTGCATTTCAAAATAAAAGCCTGCTACTTTATGCATTCAACAATGAAGACCAATAATTACTTTTATAGCTATATTTCTTTAAGCACTCAACTCTTATTTTCATTTTCTGTTTACCAGGTCTACGTAGCTACAACGCATATTACCCCATTATCTATTTGTTTAAGACTAAAGGACATCAATGTGTGGGTGGATGAAGGGAGTGTGTGTGTATTTGTGTGTGGGAGCAATGTACAGCGTGGGAGTGTGTAACTGCATCACGCAGGCATCATGAAAGCACTGCCGAATGCACCTTGGGCATCAGTACAAAAAGAAATAGGCCAATAAATGTAAACTTTTATCAACACAGTCCAAAGAGCTCCACCGCAGCTGAAACCTGCGTCCTGACTCACAATCTCTCACATACCGCGGTGCTTTATCATTTAAACGGATACTGCTGGGTCACATCCTATCCTTGTATGTGGTGCATCTACCTCGGCCTCTTCATATTTCACTTCTGCAATGCATTTCAATGCAAATGATTGATTTTAAATAGAATAAAAACATGTTCTGCACAACCTCACCCTAAGAAAAAAGCAAAAGCAAAAGTAATTTATTATACAAGAGCCAACAATATTTGCAATAGAGCAAAAATTGGTGCTCATGCATACGCCGCAGGTTTTTATTCCGGCTCGCAACATTTCCCAATTTTTTCTGTTGTCTTCAATAGCTACAATTTTATGGCAAGGCGAGTGAAAGCTGAACACCCTAATGTTAGCTAAGGGTCTCAGCTGAGATATGAAGGTAAAGGGTGTTTTGGAACGGCTTGGCTCACATGTGACTCAAATCACATTCCTGGATGATAGAGTCAGATGGGTCACGTTTTCCTCCAATACAAATGCACTTATTTCTGAACAAATCATTTCGGCTTGTGCTTCCAAGCCACCCCCCACAACACCAGAATGAATTAAATTACATTGGAGGATGCAAAAAAATCATATAAAAAACAACAAGCATTCTTAAAACATCAAGGTAATTCAATCACAAATCTTTCAAGCTAATGTGTGTTCAGGGGCCTAGGAATGCTTCGCTTTTCCTCTCTGCCTGGGAAAAATCCATAAGGACACAAGAGTCGGCATGCCACAAAGAGATTATTCCTTCCATATCTGCCTTCAGTTATGCTTGTGGGATTTTTGACTGCCTGTGGCTTCACTTCCCTGGCTATCAATCAAATGTGCCACTTGCAGGCTGATAAACGCGGAAAACGGCAGGTTATCGGAGGACGCATTGAATTAAACCAGAACGCAAACATTTGCACAATCTCCTCCTTCATTTGCAGAATGGCAAGTGCGATTAAGTAAAAACCAGATCAAGTGAAAAGTGGTAATTGTGTGGATACTGAATTTCCAGTGGTTTCATTTTTCAGTCATTACTGAATATTGAAGTATTTTATGAAGCATTATTTTGTAGAGATCGCACTCATAAACCGCATTTTAACTCTTTGCAGAAATAAATTACTCTGCACAGTCATTACTTATTAAGATTATATTCGATTGACAAGCAGTTTTAGACAAAATACCTGTATTACAAGTATAAAATATTATTATAATTAATATAATTCATGTAATCAAACTCACCCATTTCCTGGGTCTTCCTCTTGGTCTTTTCTCCCCTGTGGTCTCAGCTTTCTGCAAATGCCAAATATCAGAAATGAGCATCAATTCTTTTAAGCAAACATTTCAGTCACACAATTACTTAGTACATATTTGTTTGTTTTCATATATGGGCACAGAAGAGGTGGGTGAAATGCTGGTGCTACATGTCCTTTAATGCTCAAAGAAAATAGTGTCGGGTCTGTAACGTATATATTCGGCTCTCCAACGATAAACTGTCTACATCGCTCGAGTTTCTGGTCTGTGTAGCGTAATATTTCACTTGGGGAATTATATGCCATTCAAGTGTAAATAAGAGCACCTTTATCAGCAAAAGCACCCAGATAAGAGCACTGGAAGACATTTAGGGCTTTATATCACAGCAGATCCAGAATGTGCTTCAAATTTGTACCTGGGATGTGATCTTTTTCTGAAAATTGCAACCAAAAGAAATACATGTATGTACAACAAATGATGATGATAGTGATCTGTAATGCCAAGCTCCATGAAGAACAATAAGACATACTTTCAGTTTGATTGTACAAAAAAACAGCTCAAACGTTCATGAAAAATAAAATAGGATAAAAATGACACGGGTGAATTAAATAATATTACGTTTTAACTTTTTAAATGTACTGGGCAGACACTTTCATCCGAATCGGCTTCCAGCGTTTAAGCTGCCGCAAAATGACTAAATGAGCTTCGTGAATACAGGTATTCCTAAATAGAGCTCTAGCACTAAATAAAACTTCTTGTCAATGTCTTGTCTAACTACACAACACAAGAAAACCATCAAACCCAAAACAGAAGTGTATAGGGTTCCCTCTATTTGATTGAGAATTCCACACAGACTTTTTGTGTTGTTTGGGCAACGACTGGCCCTCCCACCACCTCTGAAATTGCAACAGAAATAATTTGACGGGTGGAAGCGGGATGTACACAGAGAAAGATAGTTGCAAGAATGCTTGTAACCAAACAGTTCTTGGACCCCATTGACTACCATAGTAGGATTTTTTTTAAATAAATGTATTTGTTCTCTTGAACACAAAAGAAGATATGTTGAAGAATGTAGGAAAACAAACCATTCTGGGGCACTTTTGATTCACTTTTCCATTGTAATTTTTCCTATTATGGTAGTCAATGGTGGCCAAGAACTGTTTGGTTACAAGCATTCTTCCAAATATCTTTCTCTGTTCATCGGAACAAAGAAATGTACACAGATTTGAAACAACTCGAGGGTGAGTAAATGATGACAGTGAACTGTCCCTGTAAGGAACAATTAGGTAAAATAAGAGTTATTTATTAATAGTAATGGTGCAATAGATAGATGTGCAACTCTCAAAATATTCTCCTTTAAGACAAAAAAGATCATGTGATTTTATTATTCATGCGCCAGAGGGAATAAACTCTATTCTTGTATTCTGAATGTAGATATCGTTGTTGTGGGTGATGTGTTCGGCCCTCTTCGGTTCGGTCTGTTTGCCCTAACTAAGTATGCAGACATTGTCAAGGCTCACATTACCACCTCTCCAACAAGCACAGTTTGTTTTGAATACCCCAAGGACGCTTCACCATTCTGCGCAAGCAAGATAAAAAAGAGAGAGATGCAGTTCTTGCCACAGCCAGCCACTGTGAGAACACAGCGGCATCTCTGGATCCAGAAACCAAATGTTATTAGAAGCCTGTTCAGAGTGGATTTTAAATGCTTAAAAAAATGTAGCTTTGAATATTATGGTGCATGACTACCATTGTCTTAAAAAAATATGCTTGCCATTAGAATTGTGCATTATCTGAAACGTCTGTTCCTGGGTCTGTTTTTAAGACAACTTTCACTTTTATCACTTTGTACACGTTGCATATGTGACATAAAATATATATTTTACTAGTTTTATAGTTTTACTTTGTTGACAATACTTTTTACTTCCGTGCAAAGTGACATGACTTAAAAAGTCATAGAACAAAATGGCGAAAACATGTTAGCCCGTTTTGGTTGGTTTAAAGGGATGGTTGACCCAAAAAATGTATATTCTGTGATCATTTACTCATGCTCAGATTGTTCCAAACCTTTACCAAGTTTCTTTGTTCTGCTAAACACAACCGAAGATATTTGGAATAATGTCAGTAACCAACTCCTATAGTATTTATTTTCCTACTATAGCTGTAAATGGGGGATGAGATCCGTTTGGTTACTGACATTCTTCCAAATATCTTTCTTTGTGTTTAGCAGGAAAAAAAAGAAATGTATACAGGTTTAGAACAACTTGAGGGTCAGTAAATGATGACAGAATATTCATTTTTGTGTGAATTATCCCTTGAAATCTGGATTTGAACCCGGGTCCCTATTTGCTAAGCATAGACTATCCCATCTTCCTACTCAGTAGTAAAAAGTGCTTTTCGGATCACGTCTTATTTCACCTGGTGCACCAAGAGCTCTAACATTACAGAAAGACCCTAGTTCTTTGTCTTGAAATTAGATTATTGGGCTAACGTTGCAGTGAACTGACATGCATGTTCTCAAAGACACAATGTCTTTAACCTTAATCTCTCTGTCTCTCCTTGTCTTTATTCCTTGCATCCTTGTCTGCCAATCAGTGTCTCTGTGCCCTCAGTCATCAGTTGGGGATGCTGCATTTTTAATCAGCAGGTTTAATGGTCTGCAAGCTGACACCCTGATCAATTAATCATGATTGTGTTTGCATGTCTCATCCAGCCAAGTCCACGACATGCACGCTCCTGGATGCTCTCTGTCCTCATTGACACAGAGACATACCGGTATGTGTGTGAGCTCAGCAACGAGACCATCGATCATTAAAGGAGGAGTGGTCTCGCCCATGCCAAATTGACTTTTGCGAATGAAGGGTTTAAAATTAGCCCCTGGGTGCCCAGTATCGAGTTCCAACAATGACTTGTGAATGGAAAATATTTCAGCGAGTCATTATGACTGAATGATCGGAGTAGGGCGGAAACTGGTTAGGTTATACGTGTTGACAGACACAACAGTGTTAGTTGTAAGTGAGGTATACCCTGGCCTGTTTAGCTTATTTTAGCCTGGATTGTTCATTTGATACCGTTTCTGTGGGTTGCGTTGTGCAACTGAAGACTGACAATAGCGGAATCTATAATGCATTCAATGACGTTATTAAAACCGGCTTGACTGACTGCTACATTTTCCAAAATGCGATCTATTAACAAAATCATGGCACGAGTAATTTTATATGCAGACGCGGAATAACGTTAGAGACCACTCCAAAATTGTTTTCAGTTTTTCTGAACGTACTATTTTTAGGTACATTTTTAAGGAAAAACATTTTTTTGGGTTGCATTTATTTGCACAAAATTGAAGCGCAACAATTTTTCAAAAAGAAAATATGATGCATTAAGCCTGATTTTTTCACTAATGCGTGTTTGCATTCTCTCAGTCTTTTACATTGCTGTTGGGTGACTATGAGAGAGAGAGAGAGAGAGAGAGAGAGAGAGAGAGCTGTAAATTCAACCAAAATCCCAATATAAATGTCAAAAATCATTTTTTAAATCTTGCGAATTAGGTACTTTACAATTTAAATGTAGTTAATGTATTATTTTTGTCTAAAAATAAGACTTTTCATTACAAAAGAATGTATTTTTTCTGGTGTCCAAGGAAACACAAGATTGGAGAAATGCACACTTTTGATTAAGGTACTAAGGTAAAACACGATACAATAAGGTAATCTCACTGCTATCTTAAAAAAAAGATAGAAGAAAGATAGAAGATCAAGAAATCTCTTAGAAATCCTAACTTGCAGAGCATGTTAATGAAATAATAAAAAAGTTTTTAGCCGGTGCTGTTTGTAATAGCAAGTGCAGCATTAGTCTGTCGGGCGTTCTGTAAAGCGGACTTCGAAACTCGATCATAAAGTGGTAGAAGACTGAATCCGGGTGGAAGAGCAAACCCCGTGAAAGTGTCTCTGGTGTGGTGCCTTGGCGTTTTGACTGCTTTCATCTTAGAAGATTTATCAATCCGACGCATATCATAACAATGCCAAACGAGATGAGACAGGACAATGCTGGCATAAGAGTGCTCAGGCTTTTCAAAGCAGGCCCGTGACTGTTTACAGCGGTACATTAACGCGAAAGAGAGCGGGCCGAGCCGTCAGCCGGTTATTAACACGGACTAAATCCGCAAATACACAGCACGGCTCAACCCCGATAGCTCAGAGAAGAGAATTACATAGTAATGCTTTTAAACCCAAACGCACTGACAGTTGGCGGGGATCGGGAGGGGGGACTTCCCACAAACATATGCCAGACTAGACCACACGCACAAGCGAGGAAGAAATGTTAATAACTTCATCAAGAAACGCTCTCTAGAACAGCCCCTCTTTAAAAGGCATTCCCAATACACAAACAGAATTCTGCAATTAGAAATGTTGACAGTCACATTTAGCGAAACTCCCGTGCGCAATGTAAATCGTCTATGTTGCTCTGATTTGCTTTTCTGTTTGCACGGGCATTAGGAAGGAATGGGAACAGAGTTCATTTGGCAATATGTAACAGAACGTGCTCTATATTCCCTGTGTAGAGTATACAGATGCACGAATGTGTGTGTGTGGCTACATGTTTGTGGTTCTCTCACATGCACGTGGTAATTTGCCTAAGGGGAGACCGAGACAGAGGGAGAAAGAGTATTTATGTATTTGAGCGTGAGTATGTAAGCGTATCGAACCCAGCGCTACTTTAAGGTGTGTGTCACCACCCAACCCAAATACTGGAGTTTAGTTTTTACTTCTGTGATGAAACGACGTTTACAGAGATTGGCGAGAGAGGCATTCCCTGTACATACAGTATATACACACACTCGCCCCCGGATGTTGACAAATTTCACATGCGTCTCAATGTTCCTGACACATTCCTGATAAATGATTCATGACAAGTGGAACCAGTTTCCACATTTATTCTGCTCAAGTTAATATTCATGCTACTGTGAAGTGGTGCTAAAAAACAGCGCATACAATAAAAAAGACACAGAGAGATGGATGGACAGATACAAAGATACGTTTTAAAAGGGACTCATTTATGGAACCCAGCCCACCTGAAATTCAGTGAGATGGCGATATTAATATCATGAATATAAAAGTAGAAGTGTGTTTTCTATGCATGAGTTTTTTAGTCATGTTCCAGTAGTGAGGTGACACGTAATGTGTGTCTCTGAACTCGTGTGCGAGTATGTTTGTGACTGGCTCTCACCTTCTGCGCTGCTTTGGAGGGGCCCTTGTTTTTGCTTCCTTTGGGGCGACCCCTCGGCCGTTTGGGGACAGGCTCTCCTGTGGGCTCCTGAGGAGGAAGGGAGGTGAACGCAGGCCATGAGCACAGGAAACAAAACCAGGCCCCTCTTAACAAACTTATTTAGGGGCCCCAAAAAACACTTCCACACTACTTATAAATGTACGTATGCTGGATTACACAGTATAACAAAACATCAAATACTGATATGAAATATTTTTATTTTTAAAAACGTTTGCACAAAACACTCTTTTAAACGAAACCATACTAAAAACGCCTTTATTGTTTGTTTTGTTTAAGGCCAGTGACACCTGCAGTTACCTTACTAGAGCACCTGTGTGAACTGAAAACCTGACTTGAAAACATCTACAAAAAAATAACCTTGAGGCCATTCAAAGTACTCCCATGGCTAAGAAAAGTAAAGCTGTTTGCGAACGCCACTTGGTTTAGTATTTTCAATGAAATTTCTACATTTTAAAGTGTTCAATTGGACCCACTGTACAACCTTCATTCATTAACCCCCCCAACTCACTCACAAAAGGACGGGGTCCCTTTCAACTGTGCACATTTACTGGTGGTCTCCCATTCACTCTGTGTTTCATGAGTCAAGACCAAAGGAACGAACAAAGGTTGTGCCTATGTGTGTGCGCATGGGGCTGTTAACAAAAAGGAACACGAATGTTTAATGCAACATTCTTTCACAGACAACCATCACAACAATTGAAGCAGAACATCTGTAATATACGTACAAATACACCGTGCAAAGAAAATGTATGCGTTTTATATAGCCCAAAACTATATTTAAATATTAAGGCTGGCTGTAAATTGTTTTATTATTTATATTAGCCAGTGTACAGTCTCCACTCTAATGAAAAAGCACCCTGCCTCTTCTAACACCTAATTACAACAGCTGCTCTTTTTACTACACGCCTATATATAGTATTGTGGCAGGAAATACCGGGGTAATAATCACGTGATGTTGATGTCCTTAGTACAACGAAAATCCAACCTTCACCGAAACACCATCTCTAAGAGAAATGTACAAAAAAAGACATCTCAAAAACATCATATTTATTTTTTTAATCAGAACTTCATTCCGATTAATACCAAACGCATAAATGTTTTACGCGCAACTTTGTGACATTCTCACAAGGCAAACTATTCAATATGAGAACCAGTTATCGGGTGACTTTATTTTTAACCCCACTCGCCACCTCTCTTCCTAATGGACACTTGCAATTAGAGGTATTGTCGTGACTCATTCGTGAATTACTTGAGATACTGAATCACATCCTCTACGCATAAACACTCGAAAGTAAGTATTTTGAAGGATGTGGCCGTGACTAAACAGCAAGATGTTCCGTGACATACTTTAATTGCATACGTGTTGTTAAAGTAACCATTTTTAAATTGGAAGAAGTAACTTAGCCTATAATTATCGACATATCAACAGGTACATTTAAAACAGCAACCCTACATAGCTCATACAGCATTTCGCAATCTATTTTACCGCTTTTACGCACAACATGACGTAATATATATATATATATATATATATATATTATTATATAAATATATATAAATATATCGTGATGCGTGTGGTGTGTGTGTGTAGCCGTGTGTGTGTGTGTGTGCGTGTGTGTGTGTGTGTGTGTGTGTGTGTTAATGGTATTTAAATAAAATATTTGACAGAGTTAGAATATATAAATACAAGTGACTATACAAACAAGTAGCACGCGATTATGTTGTGAACACTGCGCGTGTTTTGTGATCGAAGTTGTGAATGCAAACAGCCGAAAATTACTGGTGGGCTATGCATCATTTAGCGTACCCACATTAAGACCTTTTTCTGTTTGTTGACAATTCAGAAACAAACGGCAAATTTCATTTGCACTGCTTGGAAAATTTCTGAAGCAAATTTACCAAACATACCGATGAAAACGGCTTGCAACCACATTTTTGCAACAGGTTCTACAGCGAAGGATCCTATAGCGCGCGCTATACATTGAGTCCGTGTTCTCCCCTTCGTGACTTAATTCAGTACACAAAGACAACACTTCTGTCACAAGATGCACCTAATAAACACAACTGCTTCCATTCACGAAAACAAAACTGTAGAAAACGGCATTTGTTTGAAAGACATGCGTTAATAGAGCCACGCACTGACCTGTTGCGGTTTCCTGGGTCTGCCCGGTCCTCTCTTCGGTGGCTCGGCCGGTGCGGGCTCGGGCTGCTCCTGCGATCCTGAAGGTTCGCCGGCGGTTTCCTCACCGCGCTCACTCATCGTGCGTGTGCGAGTGGGTACCAAACTGAGTCTCGCGCACCTTCCGTTACTGTAGCACGAGCTTTCCGTCAGCCACCGGACGTCCCGCTGCTGGAATCGGAACGGGCAGCGCGCGCTAATGACAAACAACGCGGTGAAGCCGGCGCGCACGTGAAACGGGACGCAAAAGGTAAAAATTAAACGCGCGCCTTTACGCTATTGTAAGAAGCACGTGCTGCCTCCTGGTTGAGAATTTGGCACGCGCACACACATACACACACACACAAGGAGAAAAAAATCCCCGTGGAATTGAGTGGGGGTGGCTTTGGTAATAAGATAAGCAAAGTGATCGATTGGGATTTCAGTCACCGTCTGTGCAAACGGGACATTTGCAGACCGTGACAGTGAACTGTCAAATCCAAGCTACTGGAGCGGCGATCCCTAAATTTGCGGGAAAAGACTTTCTACGGATTGATTCTGTCAAAAACGTTGGCATTTTAAAAGCATCCCTGCTGCCCACACGGAAATAAGTCCACTGACTTGGGATGTGAATGAGGTACATAAAAAAAGAGGCGAAAATCACTTTTCCCGTGGGTGGATAACACGAGGAGGGAGGCGGCACGAGAGGCGCAAAAAAAGAGAGAAAAAGAATTGGACAACAGCCAGGGAAAACGAGAAATACTGCGACGCTAAGAGGAGAGACCAAACTGAGACAAACTCACGTGTCCAGCACCATCCATGTAACCGGGCGCACTCCAGAAAGTTTAAAGAGACAGCACATTTGATAGACTATTTGTTTGCGTATTTTATTGATTTAAACTATTTATTTACACAAATGTAATCAATCCACTAACTTTAGTGTGTGTACTATGTGCGCACGTGCTCACAATCATTTAAAAATAATTGTTTTCTATTAAAGGAAATCGTTCCCTAAGAGGAAGTAAGAAATGTTATTTATTCAAATCTATTGATGCATTGCAATACCGTCTATATTTTTCAAGCCCACATTTTGTCGTTCAAACCTCGGGAGCACTGCTTGGTACCCACTATGAGCATGCACTACGCGTATTTTTGCACACTTATCAAAAGCGTGCGTCGCAACAGAAAGTGAAGCATGTTGTTGTTTTTTGTCCCCCAATGCCGAGAGCACAAGCAGACCGACCTCCAACAGCCGCGTGTCTTTGAAGTCTTCCGCCCATCGACGTGGAGTGCGATCAATTACACTTAGAACAACAGTGTCAAAGAATAAACTGCTTTACTTGGAGGCCCTTTCCCACGATCTGACAGACAAACGGGGGGAATGGCAAAGTCCTCCCTTACCCTCTCCAACTGAATACAATTGTGTCAGAGGTGGGCTTTATAACCGAGAGTTTAAGGATCTTCAAGTACAAGCACTGCGGAAAAGACCAATAATGAATTAATGCAGTAATAATTACGTGCATTATTATAAAAATGTAATGCTTGTGCGTATGGACACAATGGCCAGCTCGCTTTTACGTAACGCACTTTTCTTGGTATTTACTATGCTTAGTGAAAAACCCTTGATAAATAAGAATAATATAATGCGTAAACAGATGGATTGTTATTTTTTCAAATTACGCACATTTTTATTTTACGCTTCACTTCATTCTCTCCATCATTATAACTACAGAAATCGAAAGAAGCGCCTCTCTTGTGAAAGAGGGCGCTTAATTTGTCGTTGGTATTCAGCTCATTCATAAAAAACAGCTCTTAGACCCCCAAAGAAGGTGGAGAAGAGGAATTTCAGACCACTCCCCCGCAGACAGAGCGGCGTCAGGACCGCCAGCGAATGAAACGAATACGATCAATAGCCCCAGCCGCAAATTACTGCCCAAAGTATTACCAAGATCGATTACGGCCAACTTGGAACTTTTGTCAGAACACGGAGACATATGACTTGAATGTATACATATTGTGCAAAATGCACGTCACTCTTCCCTTTGCGAAATTCCCCTTTCCAAGGATCAATGGTAAAAAATCTTGGCATTGCCAAAGCGTTCATGAGCATCCCACTATAAAGGCTAATGTTCCTTTCTAAAATCAAACAAGATAAAACCTATAAAATCAAGAAAAAAATGAATACTGAATATTTTGCATCAGATAATGTTGTCTGTGTGTATTGTATTGTTCTATTTTGAATTTGAACACATGAACGCATGTCTACAGAAACTTAAAGGAAACAAAACGCTTATAGGGTGTAAAAAAACAGGAGCTTGTGCATTTCAAAAGACGTTCTTTGGGTCGGACACAGATTTCCTTTTTTTCTCTTTCGGTCAGAAGTGGGTAGTGCTCTGGACAAATTGTGGGAGAACTCGTCCACGGCGGCACACTTAAAAGATTCGAGACCAACCACAGTCCCTTTGCCACCTGATGTCAATTTTAACCGTTTCACCCCCAGACAGCCTTAAAGCGGCCCCCACATATGCGATACATTTATGAAAAGTCGACAGCCGGGGGGTCTATGGCCGCACATCAGACACAAACAGTAAAAGCATTTTCCTCTTCACTTAAGTCGTGAATCCTTATAAGATGTGCAAAGTAAAAAATGCTCATGTGCCAGGTTGTAAAAATGTGTAAAGACGTCTCTAGAATGAAATAATTTAGCATTTCTGAAAAACTGTGTAATTCTGCTCAATCTATTAAAAATTTGTTCAATGAGGCTGACTATCCCACATGCTTACATTACTAGCCACACACTGTTTGTTCACGTAGGAATGGACTATCTAGGGTCAGTCCCCCAGTCAAAGGGTTAAAGGTCACATGGGGTCGTAAAGACAAATTATCAGCTCAAGCTGCCTCTGTCTTCTGAAGTGACACGCACGTCTGGCCAGCTCCCAGGCCACCTCGGAGAGACAACGGAGCAATGTGTGTAAGCTCACATAAGCTCCCACCTCGCTAAATTCGAGTCCCCTGTGAACAGCAGGTTCCGCTGGTCTATTCATAGCTTCCAGTCTCGCTCGTATTCCTAATGTGGAAGCACGGTGAGGTCAGATGGACCCCGTTAATGAATCCGACCTTTCAGACCTTTCCTAAACACCTGAGCTTGGTTTAGATGGGTGTCAAAATCAAAAGATCATTGTAAGATCCAATTATATATCAATTTAGCCAACAGGTAAATTCTGCCCTAGCGAACTCCTACTGTTCCCAGGACCTTGAAAGCCCGACCCGGGGCAGCTCTATTATCATGACAAGCTGTATTCTGTTTGTGCACAAATATGGAATACAATAGACCACCCTGGGAACTCTAAGGGTCCGCCAGCAGGTGAAGGAGCCGGGACCAGCCTCCAAGGTGATCTGCTATCAGTCCAATATGTTCTATCAATTCACTAGCAGTTCATCTCTTCAATATTGTCAATATTAACCAAGGTGGTACACAAACAAAGCTAGCAAACAATCTTATCAGTTGAACTATCCCGCAAGCCAGAAACAGAGCTCACACTCAGAGCAAACAAGATTGTACTTAACTGATATTCCTATATTGCACTTATCCAAAAATCTACCAAATGAGGCTTGTCCGGTAAGCAAGGAAAATGACCCGTGATCAAACATTAACCTAAAAGGACATGTGTTTTCCTACTGCCATTGTTCTTGCCATATATAAGCTAATTGAGGTTATTTATGTAAGGGATCATGTACAGGCAGCCGGTTGTTATCGCAGAAATAAGCCCCGACAGTGTGATCAGGACCCGATGCGAAGCGCAGGGTCTTGTATCACACTGAAGGGGCTTATTTTGCGATAACAACCTGCTGTTTGTGCATTATCCCGCTTATTACACGGCTACTTGCCACATAAGATAAAAACTGGACATGAAATGTGAATTTGAAATATTTCTTTTAAGGTCAGAAACGACGTTCATATGTCATGAACAGGCAATTTGGTTCAATCATTTGTAAATATAATGTCATATATGTTATTAAAGGAAGGACATATTTATATTTAATTTGTCAAAAAAAACTGTCAAAATGATTTGCTGCATCCGGGTTACCGTGTGTTGCTAGTTTTGAGAGGTTGGTATCTGGAAATAATGAACCTGCAAATGCCAATGAGAATCAAGCATTCCAACGAGCCGTGTAATAAATAAGTTATTAATGTTAACCTGATTTAGTGCAATACAACAGCCTTTTGTCTGTGGGTCTTCGCTAACAGAAAGTCAGAATAAAGGCTATGAGAAATGTCTTGTGTACAGCGTTTACGTAAAACAAATCTATAAAGTAAAGGGTGTCATGGTATTTTGTTAATAACTCAGTGGTTCGGTGGGACATTGGGATATCAATTAGTGGGACATCAGTTAGTGCAAGATGAATGTCATTTTAATATCTTAAATTGCTAATTGCGTATGTACTAAAAGAGAGTTTTGTTGACATTTATTTGTACACTAGCAAAAATGAGCTATCAGGTGTGGAGAAAAAATAAGAAAAACAAAACATTCGCAGGGTCTTTTTGAGTTTGATCTGAAAAGTCAAACGGCAAATTATCAAATTGTGTATAGAGCGCCTGCGATTCACTAAAAAAAATTCTTCAATGACTAAATTACCACACTGACATGTTTTTTATATATTAAAAGTGTAACAGACACTACTACTATAGCTTTACTAATACTATTATCACTTATTAATCCTACTTGTCCTTAATAATAATAATAATAATAATAATATCAAAAACAGGTTTTTTCTTCAGCTGTCACATGTTATTTCTTGCACATACATGCTAAGCTCAGCAGACCACTTTGTTTTTAAGAACTTCCAGTGCCGGAAAATCACGGCATGTTAACTTCCTGCGCTTCAGGAAACGGAGAGCAGACCTTTGACCTCAGAACTTTGCTTCCACACCTTGTTAAGGTCAAAGTGTGCACAACACAAAGAATGTCCCTCCCAAGCTGAGGTGAGGTGAACCGCAGAAGCCCATTTTCCCACCTTCCTCACTTTTACACAGTATACATAGAATCGCACTTTAAAGTCAACATGAACGGTTGCTCACGTGCCTTTTTACTTATTTAATATGATGCATTTCTGTGTGAAACAGGATATATATAAAAACTTTTGGGTGGGACTTGCTTTTTTCTATACAGAATTGATTAGATTGTGAAAGTGGTCGATACATCTACCAGAATGGGGCCAGACCTTAGTGTGCCTAAATATCTATTTGTATATTTGAAGACTTAGTTTAGCCGAAAATAAAAATTCTGTCATCATTTAT
Source organism: Triplophysa rosa (assembly GCF_024868665.1). Lineage (NCBI taxonomy): Eukaryota > Metazoa > Chordata > Actinopteri > Cypriniformes > Nemacheilidae > Triplophysa > Triplophysa rosa. The sequence goes on from NC_079913.1 coordinate 5,853,243, forward strand.
GTCAAATCTGCATATGACTTTTCGTCTGAGGAAAACAAAAGAAGATATTTTGAGAAATCTCTCAGTGGTTAAGTCAATGGGGGGCAATGTTGTTTGGTTACCAACATTATTCAAAATATCTTTTTTGTGCGCTACAATTTTGCTGTGCAACAATAAAATTGCTGATGGAACAAAGCTCATTTTAAAGAACCATTATTGTTCAAAAGCCATTTCGGACCAAAGTTTTTTTAAGGAACATCTACCTGAATCTAAGCCGGGTGCTACCTGACTCCTCTGTTCCACTCAGTGCCAGCACTAAATGCTACAGACGATAGCTGGCAGGCCACAGGCTCCATCTGCCGGCACACAGGAGAGAAGTTGACAACGAACACTCCACATTCACTCATTCACAAAGTTCACAGGATGCCAAATGAGCTCATTCCATTTAAAACCTACAGCTTTGCTAAATCTGTCCCCAGCTCCTAATCTCTCAGTGCACCTCACCGCACCAGCGGGCTTCTGCTGAGGAAAGATACAGCAGTCACTGATTTGTGTCTGGAATATAATCAGGTTTACAGGAGCGTGTTCTTTCACTTTTATTTAGATGTTTTCTAATCCTAAAGCTTTGCTTATTTCCATTCTTAAAAAGGACATGCAGCAAACTTAAACATTACTTTTACTAACATTATCTTTTAATATTTGTAGAATATCTCAATTAAATAATGACGATGACGGCTAGAATGCAATCTATGTGGACTTCAAAGTAGACATAATATTCTTCTTTCACCGGATGCTTTCAATCTGTATTAATCCTAAATCAAATCCTGAAATCAGTCGCTCTTTTATTTTAACAATATTTTGCAAACAATTACAGTTATTTTTCATTTTTAACTAAGTGATTGAATTTGACACAAATAAGTACTTTTATGACACAGATTGACTTATATTCTAGTTAAAACACATTATAAAAGTACTGTTTTCTCAAAAAGAAAACATTACAAACTAGGACACATTACACGTAATCGGTCACGTCACTTTGGATTAAAAATGTCTGCTAAATAAATAAAAATAGGTCTTCGCTTATTTTGGATGTTAGATTTTGATAATCAAAAAAGTAAACTTGTTAAAGTGGATGTGTTGGAAGGCTATAGAATAAGTGCTGAGCTTAGAGCTGAGAAACAAGACCAAACTTGAATCGTCAAAGAAAGAAAAATCTAAGTAAATGTGATTTCTACTAAAGGATTCATTTATAAGCTTTTCTAAAACAGTTTTCTAAAAGTAGGAATATCTAATGTGAACCAAAATCTAAAATGCATTTCTGTACACAAGTGTTTTACTTCACGCTTATAAACAAGAAACTAAATTCCTTCTCTCCACATTCTCCTGTCATATGGCGACAGCAATCCCAACAGGACTGATTGCCAAGTTGAGACGCATGTTAAGTTTATGAATAGACAGAGTTTTGGTTAGAACAAAATATCTGTTCTTTCATTGGTGGAACGCCGTTACAGGGTGCAGCAAACCGCAGCTTTGCGAGTTTTTCCTCGAAGGCAAGTGTTTTTAACGGGGGAAATATTTTCAGAGGCATGATATCCCTGTCACACACAACAAATAAACACGCATGTGCTCTCTCACCTGTATCACATTAATGCACGTGTTCACACAGACACGCAGCACATTCATACGCATTCACAGTGCAGCCCTGGTCAGTTCTGTTCTGTTCTTCAATTAACTCATTCTCATTGACAAATTTATGGAAGCCTGGCCTCCGAGACAGGAAGTCTTCAAAAGAGAGTGAATGGCCCAGTGCACATTCCTGACTTCCCCAAAAACATCTCAAGTGAGTCTGCTGCTGTGAACCTCAGCTACCATCACAATGAACAGACCCGCGTCTGGCTGCCGAAGTAGAGAGAGGCTGTAAATATGTATTTTATCCTTCTTAAAGAAACAGTTCACCCCCAAAAAATTCAAGCTGCAATTGGTAACTTTTTTTGGTTGAAAATAAATCAATTGAGCAAGTGCATGAACGGTCTCCATACTTTACCGCGATTTAAAACCGCAAGCTTATACTCTATAATGATTTATAAGCTTAAATTGTAAGATTTCTTTTGTATAAAATGATTTGATTGAACAACAAATACTCACCTGTTTGTTATGCACATTCATGTTCTCCATGGACACAATTATTTTGTGGGTCACTAATCAACAGCATGCTTTAAGAAAACCAGTATTAACATATTTCTAGGAACACACAATTAGAACCTGTGACACTTTAGCTAATACTACATAACTTATGGGAAAGCGTGTTTGACCTTCACCTGTGGTTTGGCCGGACACCTGGGGCAAAGGTTAGTTTCCGTAACCTTTGTTTGGTTTCAGGGTTGGGTGGGGGTCATTAGTGAGTCTTGTTATATGAGGAATGATTGGAATGTGAAATGCAATATAAAAAATGAGGGAGTGGCCAGCAAAGGTCAGTGCTATCAATACCTGTGCTACATTGAAATCCATTTTAATCGCAAACCGCTACATGCAGCAGTATCTCTCAGCATCTTTAAAATACAGAGGTTTCAAAGACAAGAAGTTTAATGTTACTTGGTCTGGTTCTGATTTGTTCCCCTTTTGCATAAAAAAGACCAAACTATTCATGTTATTAAAGTAATAGATCACCTTCGTTCACCGTTATTTTTTTTTACACGCCCTATTGTCATTTCAAACCTGTATGACTTTCTTCTGAAGAAAACAAAGATATTTTGAAAAATGTTGGTAACAGAAAACCGCTGGTCCCCACTGACTTGCATTAGTTGTGTATCCAAACGTTTTTTTGGTTACCAACATTACACAAAATATCTTCTTTTGTGTTTTGCAGAAGAAAGAAAAGCATACAGGTTTAAAATGACAACAGGGTGAATAAATGATGACAGATTTTTTGTCACCTTTATATTTTTAAGGTGAATTATTCCTTTAACAAAACAAGTGTAAAGTGTCTTAAAATCTGTCAAGTTAATCGTTCTTATTTAAAAAAAAAAACCTGTAAACAGAGTTTTAAAATAATAAATACTTGTGAAAATTATTACAATAAAGACCCGAGATGATGTTGACTGTTGAATGAAAATGCTGCGTCTCCTGAGCAATCTATGAGCAATACAATTTCCCTTCTGCCATGTTCAGACTGGCACAGCTTCTTTGAATCCTGTATTGATCCCGTGAAGAGAAAAAAGTAATTTGGGCCTTGTCTTATAGACCAAATGCTAACAGATGCTTTATCTCAGAAGATTTTGCCAAAGGCTTATTCACCATTAGCTTAAGCAAAGAGAGGAAGTTAAACAAGACTAACCATAAAACACCTGCCAAGGCCAACCAAAAAAATCCCACGGTTACATTTAAATGCTTGAGTAGCAAAAGTTACCAAAATTCCTGTTAAATGTTTTGGAACTATTATTTCTATTTTGCAAATACAATAGCGGCTGAATGGGAATGCTGACTCCCTGTTTCATGTGGTCATTACAATGTTGTGCTTATTTTTTAAATGTGTAGACAAACATACAATCAAAAACAATTCAAACTATTCAAACTTAAATTCATTTATTTACATTTGCACGCACAGTATGCGAATTGTATGTATATACATTCGGACTTCCTGATGGTGGATTGTGTAAATAAATGCTGTCTCAGTGTTTCTGTCTGGCAGGAGCGGAGCGCGCAAACACTGCTCACAGGGACCGCGAAAGAATGCGCTTGCTGTGGGCTCGCTCCAAGATTTGTTTTGAAAAGAAGCCAGGGGAAAGTCTGGAAGACTAAGTAAAAGCAACTGAGCAGCAAGTGACATCCCAAAGATCTGGCGCGCGCTCAACACTCCCCGCCGCCCGTGGAGCCGAAGGCCAGTTTACTTGCGTTAGACACTGAGAAAAAAAGAAAAGTGCGTAAACGGCATCAAGGAGGATTGTTTTTGGAGGTGACATATCTAAAATATCAAAAGGTCTGTTTGCAAATTTAGGCTAAACAACACAGATGCAATTGCTTATTAAAATATTATGATGTATAAACTAAGAAGCCCAAACTGCTTCTGTTACATTTAAAACACAAATAAAAATGCAAGATTAAAGAAATGTAAGATGTAAAGAAAACAATAACATCAATATAAAAACACATTTTGTTTTCAATCTCATGGATGCAAATCAAAACATGGCAATGTGCTTATTAAAGGATTACTGCGTTCAAAAACAAAAATTCTGACATTTACTCACCCTATAGTGTGCTTCCACACCCATTTGTCATTTCTGAATTTGACATTTTCTTTGTTTATCAAAGAAAAGCTATTGTCTTTGGAAAATATAGTGCACGAGTCACATTTTGAAAGAAATTGCTTGGCCACCTATGATCACCATGAACCAGTAATGTATAAAAAGTTGTACAAAAAAAGCTCTTCCTTTATCTACCATGGGAAAAACTGCTCATGTGTTTAGAACAACGTTGTAGTGAATAAATAATGACAGACTTTTTTATTTTTGCATGAACCTAATGCACAAAGAGATTTTATGTTGGTGCAGATGGAAAACCAAAATCAATGTGGCCCGATCAGGTCTCATGTTTTTTTCTTGATTACTTTTCCTCACAAAGACCTCAAGGAACCAGTCGGATTCTTTCTATGGGAAACAGTGAAGGAAGTTGTTTGGTTGAAGGCATGGATTTACATTTTCAATGCAGAGTTTAAATCAAAGAGCAGTTGTTCTGTGCAGTTTAATTCTCCAGAAGATTTTCCACATTTCTGGCCGCGCAGCAGCGGGAAATTCCCATGGCCTTCTCCGCCGGTTTGCTAAGTTGTTCCAGAACAGGACCATTTTGTTCTCAGGTATGCAAATCGTGAGTGCTTTGTAACCATTCTATATTTAACCCACGGCTGAGATATTGCCTTTCCTCCCATGGGCTATGAGAAAGAAGGGGCCAGCTAAGAACCTCATTCTAGTCTTTTCCTCCAAATGTAAACCCTGCACAGGTTGAAAGTACAAATGCCCTCTGTCAGTTTTACGGTGTCAGCTCTTGAATACTCTCTTATAAAAACTAATTTTTGCTCAATGGTATGAACTGCAGAACGTGCAAGGGTACAAACAAGAGGCCCACTGACCACAATTTCTCTCCACGTCCTTTCTGGCATAATTGATACCAGAACCTTCAAATGTTATTCTGAATTTCCTGTCTCGCTCTCTCACACACACACCTCTGCCTTCTAATTAATCAGCAGGAAAATAAAGAGTTAACATGTTCCATACATCCTTTGCTTAAAGAATAAATTACCTTTCACCACAAGTCCCTGTGTCAATATGGCTCTGCTCTGTTCCTTCTCTTTGACCCCTGCACACACTGGTTATTATCCAAAGTTGCTGTTTGGGAAAAAGCCCTCTGCTTTTGAGAAACGGATTCATAATTAACTTTGCTTACCTTGCACTCCTACAATGCATAATAAGCGGTAACTATTGTAAAATGATAACTAACGGTAAATAACAAATTATTGAAACTTGTTATAAAAAAATGAAAAATAAAATGGAGCAGAATGAAAGAATTAGAGGAGAAATAACTTTAGTTTTCATATTCAAATCTCACAAGCAGAGTTGGCAAATCCATAGTTTTCTGTGCAATCAGCCACTGTTGTTGTTTTGGGGTTAAATGTGGAAGGATTATGTTCATTTCCTGTCATTCTAAAAATAAGATTAAGTTATTCATAAAAATTGTGTTTTTCCTAATGTGTAATGCATGGGTCTTCAACCGGGGTCCGCGGTGGAACTGCAAGGGGTCCGCTAATTACGGTTTACTCACAGGCACCTTTTTGTTAAAAATGTAAAGCATGGGTACATAACTATTACAACCAATGTTCTCTTCAAACTGCGAACGTGCGCGGCCGCGCGGACTCATTGAAGCTCCCGCGCATTGCAATTTTAACCTGCGTGCGCACAAAAACATCCATTCAGCTGCAGAAGCGAGAGAAGAAACGTTACATCTGCATCATAAAAAACCGGTAGGCCTAAATCAAATAGGCACCTATGTCTTTCTTTCAAGACTGTAGGCCTAAGTTTAGAATCAGTGCATTCTCTGTCTCCCTTCTGATAAGTTCAGAGTAAGCATGAATAGAGTTGCGTGCAAATAAAGTGCATTCTGAAAGAAACGTGCATCGTGTAGGCTACTGATGGTGCACGTCAAAGAAGTTGCCCCAAAAATAACGCGGACTCGTTGCATGTTGATCTGGGATGGGCTGGGATGGGCATCGATCGTCGCGTTACTCGAACGCGACGATCGATGGTGAAAACGATGATCGTTTGGGAATATAATACTTTTTTTTTTTTTTCTTTCCGATTGGTTATGCTGGCATTTCGGGTTGTGCCTAGATATTTGATTGTTGCGTTGCGAGAGTTTGCGGTCCAGAGTCAAGTCCGGAGCACAGAAGGGCATATTGAAAGCGCACAGCGATACTTGGTTTCACTTTGATAAACCTGACGAAAATACAGTCAAGTGCAACATGTACGGCGCCAAGCAGCATACAAAACGTACAAATCTACTACAAGTTTGATCCGTTATCATCTTACACTCTGTCTAACGTTACACCGCGCGCGATTATGGAGTGAAAATTGTGCCTAAACTTAAACAAATCCAGCATTTTGCAAACAAACGCAACCTTTCATGCAAAAGAAATAAACTCTGAAACAAACAGAAAGCGTTTTACAAATACATGATGCAATTCGAGAGAAAATGCAAAGGTGTACCATATAAATGTACTGTTTAAGTCTCACCTTTTCATGAGATTCTCTCAGCTTGATTTTCTCACAAATGTGACCATGCAGATTTTCTCAGTTATGCAACTTCTCCCAAAACAGCAGATAGTTCAATTGTTTGACTTACATTTATATTACAGTTTTTTTGTGCTGGTTTATTTTATTGCAAAAATTGCCCAATTAGCTTGAAATAGCCAAAAAAAACAGCAGCATTCATTTTAAACCTAAATAGGCACATGGCAACCAAACAATGTAGACAACTGACTGAAACAACTGCCACGACGATTTATTTGCTTTTTCATCTTTTATAGCCTAGAAAACTCTCTACTTTAATGTCATAGTGTTTAGACAATGTTAAATACTTTTTATCTATGAGTTGCTATGGATAAAAGTCAAACATATGTATCAATGCAACTTTCATGCAGAAAAATCACTAAAAACCGAGTCGCATCTCAGAAAGAGCCAAAATACTAAAATCTTACAAAAAATTGACACATAAACCAGGCCCGGTTCCTTCCAGGTGCAGAAGGGTGGACTAACAGATATCCTGGGTGGGCATACCCCAACCACACAGACAGTATAGCTGCAGACAAAATTAAGAGTCCCTTTTTTCTGATAAGAATGTGTTTTGGTAAAATTATAATTTTTGTTTATTTCTGTGAACTTCTGACAACATTTCTCCCAAATTTCATATAATTTCTTTTTATTTATTTGGAGAAAATGAACTGGAGAAAACAGGTCAAAACAACAGAAAAGATGATCTGTATTTTTAAAACAGAAACACCGCAAAAAACAAGTTCATATTTAGTTTAAAGCATCATAAAACTAATGTTTGTACACGTTAGAAAAAGGTTTAAAAAGTTTTATGAGATAACCCAGATTTTTTAAAATTAGTTTATTATCATGCTCTCAGTCACTCTTGAGGTTTGCTTTTGTTGGAATTCAACAAACACTGCAGTATATGACTGCAATACATTCAGGATTTAAATGATTTATGATGTTATAAATATAACAAACAGGCATTCATTACAGAAGACTGCCAGTTTAAAACAAAAAATAATTATTGTTGATTATTGCCTTTATATAGTAATTGTGTATAAATTATATAGTAATTTTGTTGATGTTTTACACATTAAATAAAGTGGTTATGTAAACTGGACATAAATAAAGGCCTACAAAAGAAAGTGGGTTAAGAACATTCCCCATCACTGAACGATCACTGATTTCTGTTTAATTTCGTTTAATGAATTGAATGAATTAATCTGATTACACTGCACAATGAACTTTTACATCGTGTCTGCTGTTTTTCATGTGGCATCGTGAGCGTGCATCGCGGCTAAACTAAACTATTTTGCACATTGTTTTGCTACCACCTGCAGCGTGAATTGGGGTGTTTGAGATGGAGAGAGACAGATTTATTTCTGAAGCTGGAGCTTCGGAAGATGGAGCTTTCAGTCATTACTGAAAGTCAATAGGTTAAAATATATTGCAAGCAAATAATAGCTGTTTGTTAACAGCACAAAATAAAACCGCAAAAACGAATAAATGAATCTGATTTTACTGCACAATTAATTTTACATGCTTAATTTTACATGTGCAGTGCATCTAAAATTCCTTTGCACAGTATTTTGCTTCCACCTGTAGCATGTAGCATGCTTCTCTGTTACAAACTAAAGCCAGAGCAGTGAAGTGAAGAGTGACGTTGCTTTCAGCCAATAGAAAATACAACAATTTTGGTGTTATTTTTTGATTCTCATTGGGTGGGCAAGACAGACGTTTAGGTGGGTTCAGCCCACCCCTGCCCATGTCTAGTGCCAGCCCTGATATAAACACAAAATTATGTCAAATTTCCCTTATAAGAAAGTATCCTTGTAAAAGTAGTGTGTTTTGTGAATGTAAACAGTTGGGAAACAAGAACGAGAGAATGAGATGGGGTGGAAGGGGTGACAACATTGCAAATGCATCCAGTTTCTTGTACGTTATTTGTATATGAAAAGTGAACCAATGCATAATTCATTATTTATTATTAAGAACAGTAACTTATTATTATTAACGGTTTCAATAAATTTCATGAGAAAATTATGGATAAATGGATGAAACTTGACGAATGAAATTAATTCAGTTTCTGGCACTGGCAAGGGTGGCACGCAAGGTAATGTTCATGGCTTCTTCCTATAGAAAATAGTGTCAATTTCCCAATAGCACCACCTGCTGTTTTGTAAGAGGAAGTTGCACATGCATTTGTGAGAAAATCTGCATGATCCCATTTGTGAGAAAATCTGCATGGTAACATTTGTGAGAAAATCAAACTGAGAGAATCTCATAAAAAGGTGAGACTTAAACACAGTACATTTATATGGTCAACCCGGTCTCGTGAATTGTGTATAAATAACACGCTGTTGCATTATCCTGTAATACGAACGCCAAGGTTAGATTTTGCGTGCATATGATACGCCAATGTTTGCTTGCACATCGCTGGAGAGCAGCCATTTTGAAACGTACATGAAGAGGAAACACTGAAATAATTTAAATAATACTGTTAGGTTTAGGGTTTGGGTTAGGGTAGAGGTTATAATATGCACGCACGCTAACCTTAGGTTTAGGGTTTGGGGATAGGTTAATAAGACAAATTGCCGGTTGATATGCACGCGCGCTAAATTGGCGTATCATATGCACGCAAAATCTAACTTTGGCGTACGTATTTCACGATAATGCAACGCGCATGTTATTTATACGCAATTCATGAGACTGGGCTCATATGGTACACCTTTGCATTTTCTCTCGAATTGCATTATGTATTTGTAAAACGCTTTCTGTTTGTTTCAGAGTTTATTTCTTTTGCATAAAAGGTTGCATTTGTTTGCAAAACGCTGGATTTGTTTGTTAAGTTTAGGCACAATTTTCGCTCCATAAGCGATGCAACGTGGCGAAAGCAAAAATAAACTGGACGTTTGTTGCGTCTCTTTGCGCTGCATCCAGTGGGCACAGAATTTCTGTTTATAATGGCTTCGTGTTGTATTCGCGCCGCTCGCGGGGCAGGGCGAGCGTTTTCAATCCATTCCCATAGAAGCTGAGCTCGCGTCGCGTTGCGCTCGCGGAGCAAAGCGAGAACTCCTCTTCTTTAATCCTTTTCCCCAATTAATCGAGTACTCGTTTTTCAACCCTGTCCAGTACTCGAAATGAAATATGATCAAAAATGCCCATCCCTATGCTCTGCAGAAAAAACTCGTGAATTTTTGGTTTCTCATCCAGACCTCTACCGCCATTAGAATAGTCATTGTGTGCTATCAACCAGGATCAGTCATCTCATTGAAGCCTTAGTAAAAACTAAGGTTCAGGACAAGTAAATGTTTAACCGTCCATCTCACAAAATGAAAATGTATGATGCTGCAAATCCCTTTAAATAATCGAACAATCTATATTAACAATAAAAACAATACACAGAAAAGTGTGTACAGTATGTGCAACAATAACATGCATAATAGTGCTTATGTAATGTCTTAACATAACATAGCTGTGACAATAAGGGTTGTTTCTATTTAAATAGCTCTGTTTACACATTTAGTATAAGGGGGTCCCTGCTCCATGCATTTCTCATTTAAGGGCTCCTTGCCCCGAAAAACGTTGAAGACCCCTGGTGTAATGCATAATGGGGGTGGAAGTGGCAAATTTTGAGTTTTGGCAAGTGGGGAGGTTGGCAACCCGCAGACCTGGCAACCCGGTTTGCAAGCCCAATTTTTACGTGCATCGGTATAGGGTTAAGAAATAAGTTGACAAGAACTTGCAAAGTTAGTGATAACTTGTAAAATATCTCAAGTAAAATATCAAAATAAAAAGTGTTAGCAAATTGGGAAGAGAGGGTATGGAAAACAAAACCAGCAGCTTCCTCAGCAGACACAAACTAAGCCAAGCCAGATCAATTCAAACAGCCTCTAACAAACGTCTTGAAAATAAGATTCTATGCCCCGAACTTTGCAACTAGTTGCTCTCCAGTGTGCACCACTTGACACCAAATAAAATAAATATTGAATAAAAAAACTATTGCATTTAACATTAGTGTCCCCAAAACTCCAAAAAAAGGTTTACATGCTACTACAGCATTTACCACCTATAAAAAAGCATCCACTCACAACCTCCTGGGGTCATGCGTGGGACACGTCCACAGGGTGCATCAGGACATGTGCACAAGATGCAAAGTTAGGCAGTCAAAACAACCCAGCAGATTCAAAACAAACAGGCAAGAAGTAACCTTTCCCAGCTCCAGAGATACACTCGTACTCCACATTCCCACACACCACATCCATTACACCCCGACCGTAGCTGTGCACGGACACGCACGTCCCCAATAACAGCACGTCCTCCTAAACCAAACACAGGGGCCGTGGTGAGCCTCACCCCTTGACCAACTTCAAAACACAGAGCTGGTTTTTAATTCCCCGTCCTGGGAAAAGAATGTCTTAGAGGGTCTGCGAATGAACTATTTGAAGAGCATAGATCACCAGCAGACACTTCCTGATAGTAATATAAGGAATAAGGCGGCTGAATCCCGGGGTTTATTTATGTTCGGCATGCCAGAGAGAGGTGGTGTGGTGATTGCCTGGTGGCATTCCAAAGCGGTGATAAATCACTCACAGACGCCCACCGTCATTTAGAGGAAAGAAAAATGAAATTTTGCTAACAAAACTCGAACAGAAAAGAAAAACCTGTACAGCTTTCATAAATAACCAGGGTTAACTTGTGAAGGATATTAAGGACAGTTACATTTTAAGTTAGGACTGATCTTTTTTTGGCTCCGTCTAAAGGCCTTCAATTGTACATTCTTTGACACAGCTCAAGCCACAGAATTGCAGAGGACAAGACTTTATTGCGCTCGTTTCTGACCTCATGATAATTTTTTGATTGGTACTTCCTCCTCTAAGGTAGCCGAGCTCAGACTGCGCACATTTGGAACCAATCAGCATAAAAGGCGCGCTCAGTACGAGAGTGTCCGGTTCTGTGCAACGATGCCAAGCGTTGCCTCCAGAACCCTGGCCTTACACTGCATACCCCGAGCCCTTCATGTGGTTTCTGTCAAATTGCATCATTTGGAACGGGGCCACATACAGACTCTGGCCCTCAGCCCCCACACTGCTCATTGAAAAAAAGTAAATACTTGGCAGACCTTTACAGAGCTAAAATGAGATCATTGACTTTACTCCAGGAAAGGAGTCACAACATATCCATCAGACGAATGCCTGATAGCGCTGGCAGAGCAGCACAGTTCCGCAAATCTTTTGGCTTCTGCAACTAACCACATTATGACATCTGAAGAATCTCAAATACAGGTAAAAGGTGAAGGCTTGGACAAGTTTGTTAGACCTTGGGATGGTCAAGGGGGCTCCAGGGCTCCATGGTGAGTTGGATAGGGCTTAGTGATAACAAGGTCTCAAAATTTTTGTGAGAAGCTACAAAACAAGACTTGCAAAATCTCTTGGTCAACAAAGTGTGGACGGCTATAGACAAGGTATGGGAACAGGGCACTTCAAAGGTGCATTACACTGATGATGGCTACATAAAGGAACGAAAAAATGATTCAAATAAATCAAAAGTCCTCAAAGTTTTGGTCTTAAGAAGGAACTTGCAACAAAACACAGATGCTGGTCTATGCAAAGTCACTGTAATCCCAAAGTAAGCACAGATTTACAATTAACATCAAGCCACTAAGGAAAAAAGTTAACTTGCATGTACACATACCCAACATGTAGAGTCTATTTGAAGGTCTTCATGTTTGTTTTGTGATATAGTGAGGTGTTTATGTCTTGGATGACTTCATGGATCATGGACTGTATGTTTGGGCCGTAGAGCTGCTGTCATTGGTTCTTTTGTTTGGTTTAGTGCTTGACTAATGGGGCCACTGGGACAAGTGATCATGCGTGGTTTATGTGATAGTTTGTTGGCTAACAAAAAACAAGACGGACCAAGGTTTCCGAACAAGAAACAAAATGTGCAAACATATCAATGTACAAGGCTTTCCCTACATTCTGCACGTTAAAGCATAAATGCAGACAAATATGACAAGACCCATTTCGACCACGGGATGTTTTGGAATTCCATATACAAACAAACTTCTTGTAACAGTTGAAGCCGTCGCACATCCACATAGCAAGTTCACTTTTGCTCTATAAATGACAAAATTGTTTGACTTCCGGTGATGATATGGGGTCCAAAGGCGGTTTGAGACAATCCAGCTGGCCGTCTACTCAAACCTCTATCCTCCGTCGAAAGCCCCTACCCCACCAGCGACACAGTCTAAACACACCTGACTTGTAAATATTCTTTATTGCACGGGTAACGTAAACGCTCTTAGCGACAGGCCCATCGGACGATTTTTCCCACACTCACAGACTAAGGCAAACCACTCTGTTCTTTAAACAACAGCACCCAGGAGAAAGAGGCGAGGCTGACGTCACCCCTATCAGGGTTTGAAAACGCACTTCTAGCAGCTCATCAAGTGCACTACGTCTCCAGTCAACCCAAGAGACTCCTAGGGTGTCTGGATTTTCTTCTGCTCACAATAGCAACTTGTGGCGGATGATGCTCAGCATTTGGGGAGCTGCTGAAAATAAGAATGAAATAAGCGAATCGTGCTTTGGTCTTTTGAAATTCAAGCTTTTGCTAAATTAAAAATGGGTATATTAATACCTTTTCGTAATTTGACAAAATTCTGCATGTCTTTCAAGATATTTACTTTTTGCATAGGTGTTGTTTACACAAATGCACTTTCCTAGGACCATTTCATTCATAAATCAAACCCAAAATGCACTTGACGAATGCAGCGAAATTGATTTAGGCTCAACAAGTATAAATTATCTAGCTAAAAACACCGTTGATTTTAGGAAAAGTTCACCTAAAAAATAAAAATTCTTAAAACTCACCAGTGGTTTCAAATCCCAAAAAGAAGTTTCCAGGCTGTTGTCTTCCATAAAGCGAAGAATAAAGAGCACCATAAAAGTGACGTTGAACAAATTATTTTCACATTTAAATACATGCTATCACATCTGAGATTTCTCATTTCAAAGGAAAACATGAAAATCGATGCCATAAAAAATATAAAAGAGCAACATTCCAACAGAATCAAATCATATCAGAAAAACAAGATGTATGTAAATGTGTGCATGTGTTCTCAACACATGTAAACAAAACTCACAACATCAACAAATTATTCTTAATACTTCTTTATTCACACTGGTCAATATGAATCAAATATCAATATTCAATGTAATCAAAGTGAATCCATATCCAAGAAAATATTAAACTCAGAAGAAAAACAGGCACTACAAGCAGGGAGACCAAAACAGCACCTTTAAAAGTCAGGCTACGTTTGTGTTCAGACTAAACATTTATCATATGTTCCATTTTATTTCAAAGAATGCTTTGTTCTCCACTTTTGCTTACTTTACTGCTCACAGGAGCACTTGCATAGCATTTTCCTCAAACTTCATGACCTCCCTATATCGTATGTCACTTTAGAAACAGCTCAGCTCTGTGACTGCACCTACATGATTTGTTTTCAATCATTGTGCTTTCAATATTCAGTGGGGTTCAAACATATTTGACCAGTAGTGAAACTGCTAAATAAGTGCAAAAATGTTATAAAGTATAATAAAATTGGCTGAATAAACGATGTTAACCGACTACTTCACATTTTTATTAAAAGTAAAATGTTTAACTGTAAAGTAGTGATGAGTTGCTATAATTAAATTGCCTAATCACTTTAATTTGTTAAGTTACAGTAACAAAAACATATGAATTATTGATACGATTTATTATTTGAACATATTTGTTTGCAAAAACAGATAACTCAAAAATCATGTTTTTTATTGTGTTATTACTTAATCAAAACAACCCAACTGCAGTTTGATTAATATTACTTGGAATGCACAGTAAGAAAAACATGATTATTAAACATTCTTATCAGTTTTTGCAAATTAACTCTTCATATGTTGATGTGACATACTGATCACATCATATTTTATAGTGTGCAAATTTGCACAAATCTTGTTAATCCCAGTATGATCTGGGAATATTCCAGGGTGTCAGAGAAAGCAAATTTTACACATTTTTTCAATTTAAGCCTTTATAACTTAAGCACTTTATACCCTTGTTTTATTTATTGTTTTGTTTAATGTAAACTTAAAAATAAACAGATTTTCAATGTGCCCTCAAGACGCTTGAACCCCACTGTATCTCTGAGCACAAAATCATTACTAACACACTTCTAACATTATAAAAAACAACCACTGAGTATTCCCAAGCTTTCTGAAAGCTTTTCAGAAACATGCTTAGGTCATGAAGTTGAGGCAAACATAAAGCCATTTAAACCAGACAACTGGGATGTGGATATTGCATATTGCATTCCTTACATCATTCAGACAAACGTTGCGAAAAATATATATCTGCCTGATTGCACAGCTTGATTTGGAACGGTGACTTTGGAGTAGCCTATGCGTGACATCTGCGACTTGATTGGTCCATTTCAAGTCCTATTAAAGTTCACTGTTCTTACTAGAAGATGGCGATTGACCTGCTGCTCCGGTTGGTTCCGCCTCTTCAGAGGCACCGTCTTTTGACTGGAAACTGAGAGAGGCGGAGTTTATGCAGTAACGTTTCCTTGTAGGGCGGGGTCCATCATCAAAGACATGGCCCAGGTGAGCGCCACACTGCAGGTAGAGGGCAGGAGGAAAAGATACACCTTAAAGAATGTGCTGGCATGGCCTATGAAACTGTTGAAAAGTTGTCACTCGGTTTTGTACCTGACTGCAGTTTATCTCCACTCTATGCATGCCGTACGAAAAGTCATCGGTTTGCGTTATAGACTCCTTATTGATCAAATCGAAAAAGGAAGGCCATCCTGCAAAACCAGTAAAGAATTAATTGTAAAGCGACTCTTCAAGAGAGCATGTTGGTGGACCTCATCTTCTTGCCAATCTTTTTTCTCTTAGCTGAGGCAAAGCAAAAGATATAAAGTATGTGCTTAGGACACGGAGGGATGTTGTAGCTAAGCTACAAAATGTCCTTACATTTTGTATGGATCACATTAATATTTAATAGGATTTTGTTTCATGCTAGTCCAAATACAAAGCGATCGCCCATATGCCATACTGTACGTCTGGCCATCGTCTCATGAGATCAGCAAGTGAAATAAACCGTCCTAAAAACTGACAGTGTTATCACTGGTGTCCCACAATCCTGTTTCTTTCATCTGGAAACTTTCTATCCAGTAACAGGGGTGTGAGTGGAAAGAATGGCTGTACTGGCTCATAGGTGGTCCCTGCTTATGGCTTTCTAAGAAGGTGGGACGTCTGGAGGAAAGAAACCTTGGGAACTTACTACTACACAGCCTCTGACCACATATTTGTTTAGATCATTCACAAAAAGCCTAGCAAATTTTTGAAAAGACAGCGTTTCAAAAAACATATCTTAATGTGGGATGAACTAAGTACAGGTAAAACGCTACTGGCAATGTAGGATATGCCACATGCAATTATTGTTCACAACATTAAAGGTGCCGTGTACAATTTATGAAAATCCAGACCTTCAGAAACACAATTTTTTTCTGTATTTTAGTTGCACTACGCCAAAATTAATTCTTCACATTTTTGAGGTGTCCAACCACCATCAGCAAACCAGGACTGTGTGCACCAGCAAACTGTCCACACGTCAAGGATTCATTTGAGAGCGATTTTTCCTATAAATATCATGCAGCGAGAACTGTTCAAGGGCCACCATAGGAGATCTGGCTCTTTCATACCCTTCCTTGTGCACCAAGTTTGGCAACTAATGGTGTAATCTATCTTGATAACCAAGCATCAGTTACTCTGAATGAGATCAGGTCAGGCTTAAGGAAGCAGGAGTGTGCTTATTGCCGTCACACTGTTTGTGGAAAAAAACAAGTAATTTAAGCACTAGCAGACGCCTTTTCTTCACCCCCCAAAAACCCCTCAACACCCCCATCCCTTCCCTGTCAGGGCGAAGATGCTTGGCTACAACTACAAAGCCGCCAAACTCCACTAGCAGGACGCTCTTGGAGGAATATAGGAATCCTATGACTCAGACCGAGAGAATCCCAACGGATCACTGCAGAGCTGATCTAATGGAGCTTTATCACCAGGGCAAGGAGCCCGGTGAATGGAACGGTGTAGCAGCGCTCTAACAAAACAGGAAATTGAGTTTATACTACTTCGGGATGCACTTCTGTCCACGTACACGGGACATTTGGCTCCCATCTCAATGACAAAAATCATTTTTCAACACAGCCCACATATGTTTCTCATTTCTGGCTGTTTTCTGAGGAGAATTCATGCATTCGCATACACGTCGTTGGGAGGCCGTGTAAAAATA
Source organism: Triplophysa rosa (assembly GCF_024868665.1). Lineage (NCBI taxonomy): Eukaryota > Metazoa > Chordata > Actinopteri > Cypriniformes > Nemacheilidae > Triplophysa > Triplophysa rosa. The sequence continues at coordinate 5,870,363 of NC_079913.1, forward strand.
GCCTGTGTAGCGCAGCAGAAGTATGGAATTTGAATCTCGAATCTGTAACGAATCAGCAAAGCGTAGCTGCTATATATTATATTGGCATTGTATACACTTAACATCAACTCAACGTTCATTTACTCTGAGCTGATGAGAGTCTTTTTAAGCTTTAAAAAAGAGGTTTAATACACATCTTAATCTTATAAAGAGAAAACTATGTCATTGCAACAACAAAGGCCATTTGGGCCACATTATGATGGCCAGCACTTACATATGATCAGAAAAAAAAATTCATGATCAGATTTATGGATTTTTGGGCCTGTAAGTTCACTTGCTCGACAGTGTTCAAATCATGTTAAACAATGATGTTTTTTAAAATAAAAACATAACACATACATTATGATAGCCAACACATCCATTAAGAAAGACCATAGACAGATTTTGAACTCCACATCTTTTCAATTCTTCATTAGATCTCACTCTCAAAATAGATAAATTAAAAGGATAAAAGGACTAAATGTCTACAATTCTTTTCCGGTAAGATATTCCCTAATTGTCCAGGAAGTTATTTCCTAATTGCAAAAGAAGACAGAATGCCAAGGTTAATGTGGACAAATTAGGAACCACAAAATATCAAAATGACAGCAGCTGAATGTTTACGCCAATTTCATTAATTTACAGTAAAAGATAGCGCTCATTAAACATTTTGTAATCTTCCTAAAGCAGACTGTTTGTTTTATGTCCGTGCTGTAAATCATATATTAAGGAGCATGAGAGCTTTTGTGCTCCATTAGCCAGTTGACTGATTCACATTTGTCCTTGCGATCAACCATAAAGCAGGTTGATGAGGTCAAAACACCCCCCCTTTGTGGAGAATGAGCTAATTTGGTATCTCTGTTACCCTATTCATTTGCAAACATTACTATCAGCTTAAGATACTGTCGCTGTTCTGGAAAAGTATAAGGTAATAAAACAATTCGTACAACAATTAGCTTGTACAAAAAGATGTGCTCGTATGTAAATATAAAACAAAAGACATAAAGGATGTATCTTGTTTATAAAGATTTAGTACCAAATATGTTGTGTTATTGAGGAGTGTGGACACATACCTGATCCGGAGTCAAACTTCATATCAGACCTGCAATGACATAAAAAAACGGTAAAAAAGTGACACTCCCTTAAAGTGCTCCAAGAACACAATTTCGCATTTTATGAATTTGATAAACACTTTTATCAAAAGCAACTTCCAGTGCATTCCTTCAATACATTTTTGATCAGTAGGGGTGTTCCCTGAGGACTGTATGCATAAATTATGCGCTGCTAAGGCAATGCTCTACCGGTTCAGCTGGAGGAACTATACAGAGATATCCTAGTCATGTTAGGTGTTTAGTGTAACTAAACATTGTTGCTTAGAGTTAAAACAAGTTCTTAACAGTAAAAACAGTTAAATAAGATTTAAGTTCCCGTGAACCGGACGTTGCGATCGAGTTTACTTCCGTATTCTGACACATTTTCGAGTAAAACAAAAATTGTGGCCGTGGTTTGCGTTTTCCCTGAAATTTGATTGGATGTATAAAAACAGCAGTTGCATTTTGAAATGAAACTGGGAGGATACTGACAGATGAAGGGGAGGAGTTAACAGATGCCCCGCTCAAAGCCGTCTCATTTACATCATTTAAGACGGATAGTCACTACAGGACGGAAGTGCATTTTCAGAATTTAACTGAAGATTATGAGGGCACATGGTTAGCTATTCGCATTGGTTAGCTATTTACAATAAACGCTGCAATATATCAAGAAAAAATATGAATTGTCATTTTTAATTTCACAGGGACTTTAACTGAATGGGCTATTATCAACACTTACGTGAAAAGAGAGGTCCCGCAGACGACACAGTGGTAGTTTCCTTCCTCTTTGATATCTGTATGTTTTCCTGTGAAAGCACTGAATGCAAAAAAGAAATCCATGTCAAACAGTGATATCATATATTTAACGATCAAGAATGCATACTGGAAAAAGACGTTTCAAAGCACATACTGTATACATTTTCCATGCCCTGTCTTTGTAATGTGCAAAACTAATTGACATCAATGAATGATGGTCTATAGAGCATCCAGATAAGGACAAAATGTGGATCGCGTTTCTCAAAACAGAGCAATCCCAGAATGCACCTTTTCGGGTACTGGATCTCCTCTCTCAGGCTAAAGGCATTTTTCACATTCTTCCTGCCAATGGGCCGATAAATACTTTCCCCACGTGTGTTTTTACCACCGAGCGATGGAGGGGAGAGAGGAAGCGGCAGTGTTTATCCTTCTACTTTACATCCTTCTGAACAACATCTATCTCACCGCCTTGGGTCGATAAGGAGAAAAAGTGCCATACGTTTTAGGCCTAAAATAATCCCTATGGATGATGTGAATGTGACAGGTCCACGAAATGTTTCAATATTCACTAAAACAGATATTTTCTGTATGTAATCAGAAGCCCGTGAATTTGGAAAAAAAGAGAGAAAAAAAGGTCATTTCAATTTAAGGTAAATGCAATCTCTTTTCTTAAAAGTTTGTACACCTTTTTTACATTGTAGAACCAATTGAAGCCATAAAAATAAATCTAGATTAATTTGCCAATAGATTAAGTCATAATTATTTTTTTCTACAAATTGTATAATTGTTTTGCTACAAATCATAATATAATTATTACAATATTTCTACTGTAATAGGTTATTTATATTAATCAAATCAATACTTCAGCCATGCATTTTCTGCATCTATTAAAACATTCTAGCTTTTAAGCATAAAACTTAATGTTTTTGGTGTTTGTCACATGGTTTTTAGTTATGGCGCACATGTCACCTTTCTGTGCCTTTCTCCTGAGTCACATGGTACTGCATCGGAGTCAAACGTTTCCTCAGCTCCTCCTCAGTGAAGGTTTTGGGCCATGTCTTCTTGCTACGGCACGTTCCTACAGAGCAGAACGCAAGTTACGGCAAGCATAAGTGACCCATATTGCCAATAAAACCTCTAGGTACTTCAAAACGAGAAACATTTCTTAAAATATATTTCTTAATGTACTTTCATGTGACTCCTTTCAAGCAAGAGTCAGTGCTTTTGGTCATTTTCGTTGCAAATATTTTTGGCGAAGACAAATCTTTGTCGATTTAAATAATAAGATGACTCTTACCTGGAAAAAGTCACAATATCAGTGACACACAATCCAAACATCTCCATGTCATTGATGTGCTACAGCCAGTATTGCACGGTGGCAAACTAGATTTCCCTGAATAACATATATAGTGAGTTATAGAGAAGCACCTATGTTGGGTGTCTGTACAGAAGGTTACAATATATACGCTACAGGCTAGTGTGCTTGTTTCCGTTTAACAGCAATGCTGACCTCTAGAGCTCAGACCTAAAACTGACCAATTGCAGCCACATGGCACCTTTGCCATACATTTTTTGACAGCGTTACATTTGTTCCCAAGCACTTCCAAACAATCCCACTATATCTAATTTTAATACCAATACATAATGAGACACAGTCGTATGCCAAGATGCCAATATGATTAATAAAATGATAAACTAAAGCAGATTACAGTAAAAATATCCAATTTGGCAAGACGAGCTCTACAGCCATGTTTTTAAAAGAACCCATGTGTCCATTTGAACCTTATTTATTCACTGGGACACACAGCGGTTTTGAATTACACACAATTCCACTGCAATTTCCAATTATCGAGAACCTTCTCCCTCGTTTCCACATATTTTTTTGCTAATTTTTTCACCCGTTGCTGTGTTAACGGGGGGTCTGTACTACACCCTTATTGTTCTGCCAGTTTTACAGCTAGTGTTCTAGTGAGAGCGGGTCGCCACTCATTTCGACTATGTGAAGAATTCCTCTCGACAAGATTGAAACCATGTGAATAAAGGAAATAATAGGGTCTTTAAAGGTCCCTAGGTGAATGGGCTCCATTGATGGGCTCTGCTCTGTCCAGCGAGTACAAAGTTACATCTGACAAACACGGGAAGCAGGGAGGAGAGTCCAAAGAGGAGGCCCCCACACTCCCTGCAGGATTTCCCATATCCCTCTCTCATCTCTGGGAGAGGGTCTTCTGGATCCTATTAGCAAGACAGGGAGAGAATTCCTATTTTTTGTGTGTATGAAAGGCTCTGACCCCTATTTATACTGTGAGAGAATGGAAAGGGGGGGGGGGGAGAAAGAAATGTTTTATTTCTCAGTTTGTCTAAAAAAGCCTCTAAGGAGGCATTTAAAGAAATTCAGGAATTTGGTCTGTGTCACCCCCTGCAAATGATTTAGTTTTGGTGCACCGAGAGGTCACTCTACAAATCAGCACGTTCCTTCGACTTCCCTCCGCTATAACCTCAAGTGTAAGTTATTTCCTAATTAGCGGCAAGATTTGTTCTTAGCACGTTCCTTTCGCTCATGACTTGAAACCAAACATATCCTTTTGTGCCCTGGATGTTTTTCATGGTTCGTCTCACCTATGTCCTCAGCAATGTAGACTTTTATGGTAACAGTGCTTGCAAGTCAGCACTGTATATCATAAAACATTCTGGTTAGGGGAGGTCTAAACCTTTAAAACTACATTTTAAATCAATTTAAACTTTTATCATAATCTTGACATCTTAACATACAGTGCGCACAGTACTTTAACATAAAAGGCCCTTTAGCTGTAATTCTTCTGCTGCCTTGCACGCACTGCTATATATATTAGGAATGTTTACTACAGAAAGTTCTACAATTTACAATAATACTTTTACCGATCAATCTTGATGAAGGTCTTTTTTGATTATTTTTTGATGTGCAAGTTTGGTTATTGCAAATTATTGCAAAATCTAGATTCCTAAAATGGAAAAGCGTTAATACAAAGCAACCATTAGTAGAAAATAACAGTTAATGTTGAAGCTTGACAGGACATGCAGGCTTAAAGGAAGGCAAAATGGCGAGTTAGATGTTAATCCATGAGCAACTGAAGATCTCTACAGAGAAGAAGCACAGAGCAAATGTGACATTTCAGGGCAAGGGGTCATCAAATGCAGACAAACCAACTCGGGCCTCAGATGAAACCTGACATCAGGCAGCCCGCTAGACTCTATTATAGAGTCTATTTCATATAAAATTACATGTTCACCTGTTGATATTCCAAATAAGCAAATCAACAAACATGCACTTAGGTTGACACAATAAGCACTTGTTCTTCATACTAGGCCATTTAAAGCAAAAACACATTCATTTAAAGCTCAGTCAAGCTACCTTTAGATAAATTAAGTTTCTCTACAAATAACATCATTATCACACTAAACACAGACCCCTTGCCAAAAGCTTGAGCACGCAGAACAAAGCATCAAGGAGCTTGAGAAAGCAGAGCACACACACACACACACACACACACACAGCATCCAGGTGACCTGAGGGGAGGCTGCAAGCCTTCAGTTTTACAGGTTGGCCCTGGCTGACCAGATGCAGAAGATTGAACCCGGACATGGCTGGAGCTGATGCTGCTGGGGCAAGAGAAAGGGGCGATACAGGAGCCGCCCTCTAAGACACCCTCCTAACTGTCAGGCTAAAAAAAACAGGACACACATAGGCGAGGAGGGAGAGGAAGGAGAGAAAACACAACATTGGTCAACGCAGATGTCAGTCACATAGACAATGAGAGCAGCCAGTCACGGGACGGCTGACACTTTTCATGCAGGGAAAGACTGATCAACATCGCTGTGTAAAGAGAGACAGGTTAACATGAACTCTATAGATACTTTTATGACATGTCAAATGTACAATTTGAAGCCAAGAGTTAGATAACAGTATTAGTGGTAGACCCCAACAATTTAAGTAAAAATACAATTTTATATGAAGAGGTTACACCCAAGAAAAAGGCTGAGAATACATCTTGGTCACCGCAAAATTTTGAGACATGATGAATAAACGCGAAAGAGTAAAGATGTCAGAAGCAATTTGCATAGGCGACAGATATGATAGCCGTTTCAACCAAACGTATCAGCTGTTTTTATGGCTGTAGCACGTCAGAAATGTAAACTAGGACACACTCATACCAATCCACTGAGCAACTTGACTATTGCTAACCAGACTAACTAACAGACTTGCATATTATTAGACATATAGTCCATTATAAAACTAAAGCCCAAAAGCTGAGTGGTTACAGTACCTATCGCAGAGGGCGGAGTCAGAGTTAGAAGCTGCCCTGTGGTTCTAGGGGAACGCCTGCATTGGAGCAGGGCCACGGATACGACCGGGGTCATGAATCGGAAAAGACGGACAGCCATCCTGGCCTTGGGAAACTTGACAACACACGCAGTAGGTTCGAGCTATAAGGAAAAGAGCAGGAAGGTGTGTGCCAGCGTCACTCAGCAGTCATGCAATTAGGAATAAATTTATCTATTTCACAATCGCCTTACACAAGTCTTAATTCACCTTAATATGAATGAACCCCTGAGAAAAAGATTCCTTTAATACTTAAAGTGTAAAGAACTGTGTGAGAAAATTTACAGATTAACTACATGAGCAAACACAGGCAAAGCCTGTGTGAATGCAACTGAATGAGAAGGTAAAGCTTTGGTTTATAGGGAAGGAGGTCCATCTAGTGGTCATGAAGGTTTTCAAGTTTCTGTTTCTAACAAAAGAGAATATTCTTAAAATTAAAGGGATACTTCACACAAAGAAAATTCTGTCATCATTTACCCACCTTCGAGTTGTTCCAAATCTGTATACATTTCTTTGTTTTGATGAACACAGAGAAAGATATTTGGAAAAATACTTATAACCAGTCAGAACTGTTTGCTGTCATACATTCTTCAAAATGTCTTCTTTTGTGTTCAACAGAACAAAAAAAAAAATGGTACAGTATTTTTTCCTACTATGGTAGTCAATGGGGGGGGGGGCAAGATCTGTTTGGATATAAGCATTCTTCCAAATATCTTTCTCTGTGTTCATCAGAACAAATAAATTTATACAGATTTGGAACAACTCGAAGGTGAATAAATGATGACAGAATTTTCATTTTTGGGTGAAGTATCCCTTTAATATTAGCCCCTAACAATTAATTAGTCTTGAATACTTCAGTCACACTTAAAAACGTATGCATGTCGTTACAAAATATAAAACCAGGACACATCTGCATAGAAATGATGCTTGAACTTTTCCCCAACAAACTTTACATTTCAATAACATTCAACCATTATTAAGCGGCCAAAGACTGTAAGTGTCACTGTAAATAAAAATCATATCAATTAATTGGTCGCAACGCTATACTGTTTTATTATTTACCACATCATCTTAGTGCAAAAATGGCCTCTGACCTTATCTTGTAAATAAACATCCACAATTGTTCATCATGTACATCCAAATCTGTAATTGCAGCAAAAATGAATGCAAAAGCTAAAACATTGAGACACATGATGGTGCAGTGAATCTTGTTAAATTAAATCTAGGCTGACTGGAAGGAGTGATTTCAACACATGCACAGATACAGACATAAGCAAGGCCGTATTTTAAAAATAGCCAGCACAGACTTCCACACTGGACTATAAATAATACAGATCGCTCAATTACTACAGCGTATGACTATGACACCATAGGTTAATAATTGTCCAACGCGTGAATTTTAAATATTTCACATTCCTCACATTTCTTTAAATAACTTTTAACATGATGCTATTTTTATTATTTGATCATTTATCTTGTTCTACTAAAGAAAATCTAATTTTAACTCATCAGAACCTTGTCTGTACTATTTAATGAATCACTTCAGATGCACTGCAAGGCACTTTTGGAAAGGTGATTTAATTTAATTATTTTGAATAGAGCCAGCCAACTTATTTCAAGAATGACTGCAAGTTTGACAGTATTACTTTAACTTATTTTACCACTGTAGTTTCTCAATCGAACTACAATTATATATAGACGACATAGACTAACTCAACCTCAAGTCTCCATGCTCAGGAAAAACAAGCACTCAAAGCAACTCAAATACAGCTTATAAATACATCATGCTTGATACTTGAGGCAGAGTCACAACTATATATGGTCATGAGAGATGAATAAGGCCTAAAATGTTTTAGAAGCCAAGCAGAACTGGACAAGGCAGCCGCGATGGTAGTTATATGGTCATTGTGAACAACAATGACTGAAGTGAATAGCTGACAAAGGATCAAACAACATTAGGAGTGTGTAAACATCTCAAGCATGTGAATATTTTGGCATATGATCTGTGCATTTGCTGTGGAGCACCCACACTGGCCAAAGTAAAAAGCTGTTTTGTTAGAGAAACAGTGATATTTAACAGGGTGAATAGCACGTGTAAGACAGTGTATAGAAAGGCCAGAACGTTCATTTGCTGAACTAGCAAGAGAACACTGGTGGCAACAACCTCAGTCACACTAACAGAAACATCCCTGTTGAAATGGAAATAAACAATAAACAACAATATAAATTCTAACGGGTTTCCTTAGAAATATCATTGTGAGCTACTTACAGTGTCAGGGTCTTATTCCAGCAGGATTTAATAGTGTCCCGTTGTACGTTCCCATCCGCCAGAAACATCCCACCAACACATTTACAACAAATGATTCTGTATTGTTGCATGCAACGTCTTATTGCCGCGTAGACACACAGAAGCCGTTTAAAGTTTATTGCAGCGGGTGTCAGCAAACGGTCATTAAATTAACATGACATGAAATATTAATGCCATCAAATGACAAGCGGTTTCCACAAACACAACGTTACATAATAACGTGATGATCGTCTTCCTGTGGCACTGCGCAGGCCGATTGGCGTATGACACTAGAGTATCGCGACAGCTGAGCGTTCAACGCGCTCTCGCGATAACTCGATATCATACGCTGATAGGTCTGCGCAGTGCCGCACGCAGTCGAACACGCTTCGCTTAAACGTCGTCACCTGTGGGAGGTTACATACAAAGTATTTCAAGTATAACCGATATGCCTCTTACAGTGGACCACAAAACAATACCCTTCTGGGGCTATTTACACCATATCTCGTCATATTATTATATATGCATTAACATAACAGAAGTGAGACAAAAGCATACATGGTAATACGCTGCGAATGTCAATATCGAAACGAAAGTTAAGTATAACGGTATTGCGTTACGTGTTGATCGCGCAGTCCTTGACAACTATTCCTGTCACCCGCAGCTTGCGCTTACAATAAAGTATTTTGAAAGTGTGTCATAAAGAGTTAAACGTACCAGACAGAAAAAGCAGAGCCAACACCGGGCAGAGCAGCAGGCTGTAGAATGAAGAGCAGTGCATTTGTCAAACAGCGACACGTCTGTGTACTTCTTAGGTAATGACAAGTGCATTGTGGGAAATTCCTCCCGCCGCTCATCGACGTTCCAAATATGTGCAGTGCGTAACGTTAATTTCAACGAATAATTACTCAACGCGTCGCAGTTGTGGGGCTTTAATAAGATGATTATGACACGATAATATGTATAATATAACGATACTTGCTAAAGCATACTGTATCTTGTTATATAATATACAGGAATATGATATGGAAGACAAGTATCGGGACTATTTTCATAGATAGGTCGTCACATGCTTGTAAATAGTATTAATAAAATGTATTATTACAATAAGTGCTATCCAAAACAATGTATTGTTGAAAAGTACATAAACGTTTTATAATGCTTTTTAATTCCCGGTCATGACTTTTCCCCCTAAAACACGACAAAATGCATTACATAGCATTTTATTCCTTAAATATTTTAAGCACGTCTTCCTCATAACTTAGCATTGCGACTGAAAGCTGAAACGTGTGAATAGAAGGCTATATTATAAATAATAATCAATGACTGGTATTTGCTACCTCTAGTTGTTTTCAGTCATTAACACGTTTTTTTATATAACATCAATATATACTTTTACCTTTAAATGTTTATGAAACAATTATAAAGCCCCAGTCCACTATCAGGCTTTGTAATTGTTTTATAAATATAAAACAAGTTTTATAAATATTTAAAAAAATCAATGACACTACACAAGAAAGGAAACATAATTAATAAACAAGTACATTTTATTTACCTCATATCAACCCAAACTGCATCTGAACAAAAGCTGATAAATCTTTCTGTGATCCAAAATAGACACAAAGCAGCATGACATGCTCTCTGTTTATGAATGTGTCCCAGTACAAATCAGAATGGATCGTCAGATCTGGACTGACAGGCTGGGACTGCAGCACAAGTGTGTAAAGGAAGTTCCAAAACAACTTCCATCCTTACAATATCTCCTTTGGAATTTTTAGAAAGACTGGGGACATTTAAAAACAGCGACAGGGTGGAATTAAAATTTTCAAGATATGTGCAAGGACAAAAAAAAAGATAATATTTGCATCAATTATAATGGAGAAAGCATACCTTTTAAAATATAAACAACAGTAAATAATTATATACTTTAATATAATCAGGCTGTAACAACTGTGACTAGTGTTCAGAAACACAGCATGAAAAGGGAAAAGAACCATTGTTCATTACTCTTTCAAAGCCATGTCCAATACAACCATGTGGACGTTTCAGAACGCAGCAAAATCAGTGTAGTTATTCTGTTGGCAAGAAATGAACGACAGCTTATAACGATTTTAATTTTATACAGATGATTTTAACCACCACCATTCAATGATATATTTACAGCACCCCTTCTCTAGAGTGTGCGCATGCCGATCATGGACTAAAAAAAACTACAAAAAAAATGAAGAGGGAAAACAAACGCGAATACATAATCTAAAACATCCTCAGGAAAATAAACATCCACAATATATGACACAATTCAAAGCTTAAATATAGGCATACTTTAACCAGCACATGCAGCTATGTATAGCCCAACATAGCTCCTTGAAATTAAGGAGGGGAGTTAGTTGTGTAAAAAAGCAGATGCTTGAGATCGAAAATAACAGTTTGATCGCTCTCATTTGTTTTGAAATCTGAACAGAATTGGAAGCAATATTGTGTCCTTGAAGACAGCGTATCAAAAAAGGACAAAGAAAACACATTGAGAAAATGGACATTTGTGTGTCCACTTGCACCAAATATGGGAAAGAAAGCGGATCGTGGTGTCCACCTCTCCTAAACAAGGTTCTTGAAGGCCCAAGCAGCTCTCTTTCCACCAGATATAAACCAGTGTCCACATATCACTTGCTTTGCCTGATACCAAAGGACATGGATAAGGAATAACAACAGCTCACACGCCATTGCTTGCATATAGCTGACAGAAGTTGACTGTGTGTACTCAAGTTGCCCTACTGTAAAAGCTCCCAAATGCGGTTCTCATTGGTGAGGAGGACGCAGGAGAAAGGAGCCTTGAATATAGCAAAAGAGAGAGAGGTGAGGATGGTGGTGGTAGTCGGCACGTCCCTCAGGAGAAACACAGAGAGCTGGACGTGCTGGATCGCTGGTTCAGGCGTGACATGCTGTTCATGCTGGAGCTGGTGGGCTTGAGGGGTGTGTTGCAGCCCAGGGCTTGTGGGAAACGCTGGTGGTAGCGATCCAGGCGCAGGTACTTTACAGTTACAAGCTTACCTAGAATGAAATACAACAGGTTGGATACTCATCTACTGAAATTAGGCGATTCTAAGCGATGAATGAAAATTACAGACAGAATTCGAAAAATAATGTACATTGCATCACCCCAGAGTTATCACACTTGTGCTAAAACATTATTTTGCTCTTCTGATTCTGAGAGGTTCTGATAATCAACATTCACTAACCATCAAACCAGGAGCCATGAAGTGCTTTGAAGGCTTTCCCAGAATGCTCTGCTGAAAGGCACTTCACATAAACACAGCCCTAGACCAAATTAAAGCATATAAAGGATTATTAAAACATCCACATATCGTTGATTCTAGGCATATAAACCCAGAAAGCAAATTGACCCACGCAGAAAAGTCAGCACAGAAGACACAAACCTCTCTTGAGTTTTTGTCAACAGCTATGTGAACGATTCCATCATTCTCGCTGCATTTCTCCAAAATGGCTTCTTGAATGGCAAGGTGCCAGTTTTCCCCCTCTTCCCTGTTAAGTACAATAAAGAAAATTCACTTATCGTCCAATCAAAATACGTGTTGAGGTATTATCAATTCAAGGTCGCATGTGAAGGTTCCCTGCAAACTCACATTATAGGGTCGAACATGTTGCGAATCTTTAAGCATGGCGTTAAGCTGTTTGGCGGTGAATTTCTTCGGTCCAATGGAAAAGCTGTGAGATACAACAAGCTACTTCAAACCCATGAAGGCACAAACTGGTAATTTTGATCTCTTATATGAAAGCTAGCATGTTTAACAACCCACCACTTTTGCCAGGAATATCAGAATAAATGAAGCAAGCGTTACCTTTGCCTTGCCACACTTTGGAGGGAATGCTGGACATCTTATCAGGTGACATTGAGGGTTGAAGCCACCTCCACACCATGAAATCTGCCCCACCAATTCTCTGGGTTTCTGTCCGAATGCGAGACTCATTGGCTGAGAGGAACGCAACAGCCCTGTCCCATACTCTCTTCATCTTTTTTCTGAGAAAATGACAAACAAATCTATTTAATACTTGATTTCGGTATTTGGAAATAAATGGATTAACATTTTAGGGGAAGATTCTGCCTAATTCTGGAAACATGAAAAGGCATTTGCGTTCCATTTTACTTTAGTAATAGAAAATATTTTACTGCAGTAAAACAAAATATTCAACGACTTTGTCCATCTGGAACTGATTGGTTTATGAAGGTCATTCCAAAATGGAGCTGAAAATGACCCTTTAATTTGCAGTTCATTTTATCATGTCGTCATTCTGTCATTTTCAAAGATGGCATACCTGTCCTGAGGCTGGACCAGAGAGTCACGGACGTGAGGAATGGGCAAGTACTGCTGCAGGTCCTTGTTCTCCTGACTGGCCTCATTATGGCTCCTCATTAAATCTGGACAAATACCAATCAAATGGATTTAAGATTCTCATAACCCCAATCACTGGATAAATCTTGTAATCTGAAGTGATGTGGTGGATTTACCGATGATCCTCTCCACCATGTCATACATCTGCCTGGTTTCCTCTTCTTCTCTGCGCCATCTGTATTTCATATAATAGACCAAACCCCAAACTACACCGATGGCTTCGGAGAAACAGAATAAGAGGGGTAATTTATGAAATTGCCTTCTCACCCACACAAATCCAAACACAGGAAAACTGATCCCTGATCTGTTCTCTACATTTTACTAAAACCACAACAAGCACCTGCAAGGATGAGGAGAATTCTGTGGATGACGGTGAAGAAGGCCCGTCTGAAGCGGCAGAAAAAGGACATGCGGGGGTAGATGGACTCCAGCCGAGAGATGTCCGATACGTCCTCTATGGGTTCATCAGGGTTAACACCAATCAACCTGCGCAGAAAATGCATATATATGGTGAACACACAAAACAGCCACACATACAGATAAAAGACTGAACATTACATCCTTATGGATATATACACTGTCCCTAATGCATCATATATTCCTATTGGATCTGTCAAAAGATTAAACAATTTATAAAAACAAAATGATAAACTTATGATAAAAAGTGTAGATATATTACTTACCTTATTCCAACAACATCTTTGGTTTTAATGATCCATTCTAAAGACGTTTCAATCAAGTCTTCATAGGCTTCATTTTGAAGCTTAAAGGAAAAATGTTTTATTAAAACAGGCATTTTTCATATTTGCAGAGCAACTAGTGCTACATTTAAACATTCTACAATTCTGAGAAAGCATCCATGTTTAATTCAAGAAGACCAACCTCCTTTGACTCGAATGAATAATTCAAGTCACCTGAAAGCTTAAGCAGAGCCAGCAACAAAAAATACAGCATCAAATAACCAAACAAACCTTGAGGTACTCGGAGGCTTCGCTGAAGGAGACGCTTCTGTTTAAAGGATTGTTGGGATCCACACAATCGTGTTCTCCTTTAAAGAAATAACAAGAATGCATTGTCCTAAAACTTTGAGCTTAGGGGACAGACTAGGGTGACCACCACCCAACAAACCAAATGTGGGACACCATTGAAAGGTAGCGAAAAACTGTGATATAATAACGGAATTAAAACATTTTTATAAAAATGTTTAGCTTATAAAAATAATTTGTTATTTAGCCCATTCCAACTACAACATAATAAAGGCATAGATAAAATGTTATATAACATAAAACAATTTTAAAGGCGATTTCAATTTAAGGTTCACCGTCTCTTTAAATTTTGAGAATAGATCAGATGTGGAGTTATCATGTTTTACACCTTGAAGATCTTCTCAAAAAGAGAAAACTAAAGGAATAAAGATCAAACAAATAATGAAAAAGAGTTTCTCTTTTTAAATGTATTATTGTTAAATAATGAATTTCATGTTTTGCAAATCATTTTTATTTTAATAGCGTAACCACAACCAATAGGCTAAACACAGTTTCAAAGTCACAAGATTTACGATGTTTTAGTGAGGTTTTTATTCAGCAAGTTGACATGGGAGGATCGCCACCCGATCTACTGACAGACGTCGCAACCTCTTGATGACTGAAATCACTAAATAGTCAAATAACACTGACACAAAAGCCTTTCTTAATGTGATAACTTAAAACCAACAGAACAGAATGATGAAAATGCGGGACATTTTGTCAATATGCGACGTGAGGGACAAGGGGTGAAAAAGCTGTGCGGTTCAACGTAAAGCGGGACGGGTGGTCACAGACAGACACAAACTCAAAACCATACAGTTTCATCACTAGACGTGCACACGTCCTGTGATGTAAAATGCGGGTTTTAACTAGCACGCTCACCTGCGACATTGGCTAGGTAGTCATGTAGAGAAAGGAGAAGGTTGAGGATGAGGTCTCTGTCTTTGACGTCCTGTTGAGGTAACATCAGTGTGTAAAGTGCATGTTGAAGAATAATCAAATTGCTAAAACTTATATAATATAAACAAATGATTATATTTATTTTCTATTATTATATAGACTTATATTATTTATAATAGCATATATATATATATTATTAATTATATCACTCAACTCTCTAAACTTGGAAATGTAGGCCAGATCAGAAAAGAACCAGTATTGTTTTGGTTGAAAGGGGACATCAAAAGATTCAGCGACCTGACTCAGTTTAAAACGTAGTAAACAACTGTCCAGACAGATACTTACATACTGCTCATCAAACTCAGGTCCAAAGGGGTGGCTCTTAACTGAAAGAGAGAAGAAAAAAAGAGCATTACTCATCAGAAGCCTCAATCATCTGTAGTCCCGTAGCAGCAGGGGTCTGTAGAAAAAAACGATTACAAATGGCATTTCCTAACCATACTGACAGACAGAGGGGAGTGACTAGAGCAGAATCAGCTCATAGTCTCTCACATGAGGGAGTGACTGATGGTGAGAGCCTACCATCACCTCTCACACTTGAGTCATTGTCTAAACATCGCTTTTCTCTCCATGCTTGAGTCCAGGCCCTGATTTATCACAGTAAGGGCCCTGCATGTCTCAATCACGGGTTGTATTTCGTCTGGTGTATAAAATGCGAGACGTCTGATGTCGTAAGACGTTTAATATCGCAATCTCCGTAGGGAAGCAAAGCAAAAATGTTGAACACGAAATTACTTCTATTGACTTTCATTCATTGCCCTGGCAACAGAGCAGGTCAAGAGCTTTGCATTGTGGGATATTACACACAGTAGGTCACCTGGGTATAAATATAGAACATTTGCATATTGTTTGCAGTATTCTTTAGGTCTTTAATGCAGAAGATCAATCTACGCAACAGAATTATATCAGTGTGACAGTCAGGCATTCAGACGACCAGAGAAGTCAGACTCTCTCACTGGGCAGATTCCCCTGAGACACAGACAATTAGTCCGCTTTAGCTTGTCTGTGACCTAGATGTCTGCAACGTGCTCTTCAGCCAAAGCCTTCTCCCTGAGAGACTGGCCATACCACAAATATACATAGTAATTCATCAGTCGCTTCCTCTCAAGAGACGCCTCTCGCCTCAAAAGCACTTCACTCCATTTAAACCGAGTGGCAGAACATGCGAAGCTAACAGACGTTGATTTTTCTCTTATCTGGGGGAAATGTTTCAAAAGATAAATGCTGGCTCTCATATTATAGAGCGATTACAACGCTGTAAGACCGGCTATGGGTATTCATCACATTAATGGAAGCGCTCAGTACAGAAAATGTAAAAATAAATGTAACCACATGATTGTATTCTCAACACAATGTTAATAGCTAATTTTTTCTGGAACAATAAATGAAAGTGTGATTTTTGAAGAGCAGTCATCTAAATTCTTACATAATCTTTTCAGTACCCCATCACAGTATTTAGGCCAAAGGTTAACCAGCTACCTGCAATCGACCAGGCAGAGGGGTGGAACAGTTATTTCTGACATGCCATGGAGCTCACTCCTATTTTAATGAAAATACCTCTCTGTGTGTCATAAAGCTGCAGTGGCATGGGCCGTTTCCTGTCCAAGAAGGTGAAAATAGTCTGAGGCGATAACTGCTATGTAGATTAGAAATGTTTGCCTTACGAAGTCGCAGAAACAATGACAGGAACTGTGAGGAACTTTCTAAAGCATGAATCGTGACATTTAAAAAACCACAAACTCTGTGATTTTGGTTAGTGAATCGGCACAGGCTACTATAATAAAGAAATGGGATTCATAAATCAATCATGTCAAATAAATTATACTATTAAAAAAGAATTTTTTTACATAATGATATTTTAAAATATCAGAGAGCACCATCATCATGGTATATAAATATATATGGTAATCTTTTAGTATCATGACATATTCAAGGATCGTTATAAAACTTCACTAAAACCCAAGAATGAAAATTCTGTCATCATTTTCTCACTGTCTTTTCATTTCAAACATTTATGACTTTTTTCTCCCGCAGAACACAAAATAAGACATTTTGAAGAAAGTTGGTAACCGAACAGCACTGGACCCCATTCACTTCTATTGTATGGACACAAAACCAATGAAAGTAAATGTGGTCCAGTTCACAACATTTCTCAAAATCTCTTCTTTTGTGTTCTGCTGAAGAAAGTCATACATGTTTGTAATGATGAAAGGGCGAGTAAATGATGACAGAATTTTTATTTTTCGGATAAATCACTTTAAGGATATGCATTTAGATTGTTCAAAAATTGGCCTAATGAAAGAGAAAAACACCAAAACCCCATGAGAGACATTCAAATGGATTTAAGGATACAATGGTTATAATGGTAATTGGTTTTAAAGGAGACTATAAGTTTCTGTGGTATAATGTATTGGGGTACACTGGTGGGATGTCATCAGGTAAGAGGAAACTAATACGACACCATTAAATAGTACTTAAGGCCAAAACCACAATTCGTCAAATAGTTTTTATAATGGCTTAAGAGGCTGATGTTTGATTTTATTTGATTTTTTACATATTGATTTTTGTTCTAGAAATCACTGTTCGATTCAGAATGATATATCAAAAAAGCTCATTTTGCATTATGTAATTATACATTACTGGTCCTACACTTCATACTCACTTGCAGCATCCGTCTCTGAGATGCTGGAGCCCCGCATCCGCAGGTACATGAGGCCCAGGACCACGAAGAACAAGCAGGCGGCCGTCAGGAGGATCATGGACAAGTAATGCGCGCTGAAGCCCCCGGTGGCGGACACCTCCTCTCGTTTAAACTGCTGCAGGAGCTCGTCCTCCGGGACCGTCGTGTGCTTGGGCTTAAGGGATGAGGAATGACTGTAGGAGTGGTTCGAACCGGTGTGGTTCGAGTGGTTCGGTCGGTAGGTCGCAGACAGACCGGTGTAAGAGGAAAACCGCGGTCTTAGCCCGATACTAAACCTACTACTGCTGCTGGCGGGCTCGTCATCCCCGTTGTCGAGGTGGTTCTTCGTAAAAGCAGATGGGCTGCTGTTACCGTCGTCCACGGAGAACAACACTGACTGTTTTGGGTAGTTGTGGCTCAGGAAGCCTGCCCTAAACGCCATCGGTTCCTTATCATCGCCCTCCTTCCGTTCTACAACCATGTCTAGGCTGCTAAAGTCCGGAGTCTTCTCCGAGCCCCGGGCGCTTATATACGGGGAAGAGGAAGATGATTTAGGCGGACTGTGTCTGGAAGTTAAACGGCGGGGACGGTCTCGATCGCCCTCTTCCTCCTCCTCGTCGGAATCGGAGTAATCCTTGACTAGCTTACTACTATTACTACTAACGTTACTCGACACGTAAAACGTCTTATTCCCGTTTATAGCCCGGCTGTTAGTCTCCGTCTCTTCCAAATTGTCGTTAGGCTCACCGTAGTCTCTACCATCCGCATCTATACGGGACGTAGCCCACCACGGAGACCCCGATGTGCTTTTTCTGTCCACGGACAACCCGAGAGAGTATCTGTGTTCGCTCCTGCGAGCGGCGGCGGGTGTTCCCGCGGGCCTGATGGGTGTCTGTAACGCGGATCCGCGGTCTCTCCTGCTGGCGCTGCCGAGGTTCGGGCCTGCTTTCTTCTGAGGCGCCTCCACGTCCGACTCGTCCGAGCTAAAGCCCAGCACGAACTTTCCGGTTCTGTCTGTCCTGCGCTTTTCGTTCGGCGTCGGTCGTCCGCCGGCGCTCCGACGCGTGACGTCACTGCCCGGTGGCCTGGCGCTTAATCCCGGAGCTCGCGCCGCGGCGTTACCGCTACCGCTACTACTGCCGCCGCCGTTGTTGCTGATCGTCCCGGTGCTGTTGCGCCCTTTCCCGCTCCGGGATCCTCGCGATTGTGGCTGCTCCTCTCGCAGCTTTTTCAGTTTCTTCAAATACACCGGTCGCGTGTTCTCCGTCACCGGGCCGGGTGTAAAGCCGAGTCGTTTTAATTCAGAGAAAAGCTCCTCATCCGTTAGCTGTGCAGACGCCATCTTCGCACGAAAAACGCACATAGCGAACTACGGCGGAAGTGACGTAGAAGTAAGCGGACAGACGGCCAACTTTAGAGGAAAAAAAGTTTTTGTGTTTATTTATCCCTTCTTTGCTTATTTTTTATTACCTGTTTAATGACATCTTATGTCACATATGTTTTATAGTGATTTTCAAAGTCTGCATTTTGTCAATATTAATTTCTCTTGGTACATGAAACAGACATTTCGATGAGACCAAACCCTCACGAACCACCAGAGAGCGTTTGGTGTCCAGCCCAGGAAATTACTGTAAAGAATGTGGCAAAAATAAAATCACTAAAATACTAAGAAAAAGAATGTTGTCTTTATTATTGTTGAATGTTGTAACATTATAATCTACTCAACAGGTCATAACGTATCATAACACATACCAGATGATGTGTGTGTTGTTGCGACACATTTATATTTTTATATACGTATGGTTTTTAACAGATACGTTGGGTTTTGCTTTTATTTTGTTATTTGTTTTATGTTTCATGGATATGTCAAATACAAAGGTTTGGCTATAAAATACATTTAGTTGGTTATAAAAGAGTATAGGCCTATTTAAGAGCATGCAAGATAAGAGCATGTAAATATTTACTTACCACGTTGTTTAATGTTAAATAATGTTATAAGAAAAAGTATGTTGAATTGTGTTACATTTTGTAGGCTAATCATGGATAAGAGGCGCGTTTGGCGTTACACCATGCCACCTCGTGGCGAGATATGTAAATTGCAATGGTTGGTGCGTTCAAGTAGCCTGCGAAACAGTGCGCTCGAATCATTCTGTCAATACAAGACTTGCTCGCGACACAGTTTGTAGTGCACGGGACTGAAGCAAGAACGGAGAACCAACAAACCGGATTATTCAGATCAACCCACTGATAAACCCAGGGATGGCTTCCACGACGCCTGCTGTTCAGCTGCACTTTAAAACGTGCCTTCTACTTTTTGGGGCTCTTTTAATCGAAGCTGCCCCAGAGCAAGGGAGCCTGTACATGTGGATTGATGCCAATCAAGCAAGAATATTAATTGGTAACGGGGCAATAGCATTTGAATGAATGAACTCTATACTAAAAATGTAAAGTAAAAAATCAAAAGGCTTGTAATTGCTTAATGTTTTATGCTATAGGTTTTGAAGAAGATATTTTAATTGTCTCGGAGGGCAAAATGGCACCATTTACACACGACTTCAGGAAAGCACAGCAACGGATGCCAGCAATACCTGTCAATATCCACCACGTGAACTTCACCTGGCAAGCCACTGACCAGGTACGGTACAACTTTGTTTTGCAAGCTGCAATCCTATGTCAAGTTTTGTACAGATTATTATTGTATTATAGTATAGAGTTTACTTGGTGTTTGTTTGTAAATATATATATATACACACATATATATATATATATATATATATATATACATAGGCCTATAAAGGAGTTTTTTATTTACGCATTTTTGTGTTTTTGAAAACATTGTAAAGAATTAATTTAGAAAGCTTATTTTAGGAAACTACTGACACTACTTTTAACACTCACTGAAAGCAAGAGTAATACCTCTCAGCTATATGCATGAACCGTATATTGAAATGTATAGGCTATGTATGTTTGAACATTTTGGACCTATAAAGAATAACATTGAAGTGCATCCGAAATTCTGAAACATAGTAGGGGCCTAAATAATTTGTTGAGTGAACTTCATATAATGGAATGCAGCAGCCTTAAATTTATTCCTACAAATTTACTCTAAAAGTTTCTCGAACTTGTAGTGTAAAACAAATCCAGTCGTGACCAAATTAGGCCCCGGGTTTTTCTTATCTTTTGAAAACCAGCGTTTCCAACTCTTGCGGTATTTTGCGTCTTGGTGTTGTAACGCCGCGCACCGCGGATCAAAGCGCGGGACCGCCTCGTGAGCGCGCCTCCTCATGCATGTGCCAAACATCTGGCCAATCATCAGTACACTGAAAACACGCGTGCCAGAACCCGCGCTTTATTGTAAAGGGGAACGTTTTGTTGGGTTGTTATTGCTTGTTGATCCTTTTTGTTAGTCGTTATGGTTTGGGCAAACGATCTTTACAAAGCAATGCTCTTTCTCATCAGAAAACGCCATTCAAGTCTTGAAACAAAACTTGAAAAGTTAGGGCTTATTTATTGAGTTATTTATTTATTTGTATTGCAGTATTTACTATATGATTAAGTTAAAAGTAATGACAGCATATGCAAAGGCCACCCCACAAAAATATTTTATTCGATTTTATTGTAATAGAGAAAATGTTTTCCATGTTCTGGTTTATTTATAACGTTTCATAAGCTCAACAGAGTTATAGTCAAGTAATAACATAACATGGTGTTTTATGTATATTTCCTCATGTCCAACTATACACTTAATTGCACTGGAAATAAAATGATGTTATATTAAACATAATAACATCAATAAATCCATAAACTCATTATGGATTGTCTGCTGAATGCACCTCAGCAACATTTACATGTTTGCACGTATAGATCTGAATATCTGAATGTGACGTCATATTGTTAAAAAAGTTAAAATAACTGTTCAGAAATCTCTCCTGACAAATGATCCATCTGTGCACACCAGGATCACAATCTGTGAAGAGCACACTGACTTGGTGAAAGAGATGCAAAAAAGAGAAATTTAAAAACCAAGGGGAGGGATAGGGAGAAAAAGAGAGGACCCGCTCTGTCCTGGCCTCTGTTAGTGCTCACTTCAAAGACAGCCGCTGAGGGTTTAGAACAAAGGTCCCCGACATAAAAGCCTGGCGGCGAGAGTTATCTATGTTGGTTATTGCCATTCAGCTATAGGATTAGCTAAGCTCTCCACACAGCTTGTGTACTTTTCCCTTCATCAAACACTGGCCAGCTTTTACACTCAAATCTAGAAACCAGAAAAAGAGGGAAAGAGAGAAAAAGAGCCGTCTGCCTTGCTTTCATCTCCTTTTGGGACCGTTTTTTTGGGGGGCCGTGTGTTTTGCCTTCCCATCATGGCTGTCTTCACAAGTGTGTTTTCAAAGGGTTGAGGTCATCCGTTCTTTTGGGGGAAATTGATTGCCCTGCAAACATAAAGGAACGGTTCACCCTAAAATGACAAATTCTGTGATTACTTGCTGACCCTTGTGACTTTTGAAACTCACATTTATTTATTTTCTTGCAGAAGTACTTCTTTGCAGTGCAAAATGTTTTTTTAAATCGCAGAATGTCCATGTTGCCCCCTTTTTATTACAATCAAAGTTTTGATTTTCATTGAATAACCATCATCACCTATTTCCCACATGTGGTGTCTCTTGTTTTTTTTTTAGGCAGAATACTTCTATGAGTTTCAGACTCTGCACTCATTGGATAAGGACATTATGGATGACCCTACTGTCAACGTTCCCTTCTTAGGATCAGTGCCGCACAAAGCTTCAGGTCTGCTTTCATTTTTTCATTAACTCAGATTTTTTATTTATTTATTGAATTCATTATTTCAAATTATACGTTTATTTAATTTATTGCTATTGTTTAGTCATTACTGTAGTTGTAATGGGTTTTGACTATTTTCACCAGATAAGAACATGACTCTTTGATGCTTAGTTCACCAAACGAGTTTTGTCTTCTCAGTGGTCCAGGTGGGCTTCCCGTGCCTAGGGGATCAGGATGGTGTCGCTGCATTTGAGGTGACCATCCTGGTCATGGATGCTGGTGGAAACGTCATTCTGAGGACACCACACAATGCAATCTTCTTCAAGACTTGCCAGAGAGGTGAGTTTGTAATCCAACCTTGGATGGTAATATTAATCAAAATTGTCGAGTGGTTAGATATTTGTTTCTGAAACGACATAACCCGGGAGTACATTTTCCCAAGGTTACTAATGGCTTTGAGATAACAACTTCTAGGTAAAAAGGCCTAGGAATACATTAGCTGTAATGGTACGCTTATGCAAATCTAGAGAAGACATTTGTGAAGTAATGTGCTCAAATCTCATCTACCTATTAAACAAAACAAGATGCAAGATATGAACTACTTTTCATGAGATATCAATGAAAATGTTTTGTCTCCTCATCTCTCTCTTTTTTGAGGGTAGCATGAACCTTAAGTAGTCGGTGAGAGAGGGAGATCATGGTATGGTTGACTCTCAACCTCACTCACAAAGCCATCGCTGGCTCATGAGGTCATGTGAATTCTGCCAGCTGCAACCCTTTAGAATGAGCGTGTTATGTTTTTCTCTGATCCCCCCTCTTCTCACACACATTAACCTCACGGTGTTGCATTCCCCTACACACCCTTTTCCACCCCTCTCCATTCGGTGTGGAGACTTCACAGATCAAATGGTCCATCTGTGTGAAGCCACCCCGTAGGGAGGAAGCGAAGTGTTTCCTAGTGACAGCTGAGGGTCCCTTAATCACTTGTACCCACAAGTTGTTTTTTAACATGCCCGGCTGCTTGAATTTCTCTCACAGAACTTAAAACCGAGCACATGGCTAATGCAGTTTGAAGGAACAGGTCACCCTAAAACGTGATCACTTCTTTATTTCTTCTGTGCGGCAATCTAAGAAAAGCTACTTTTTTCAATGCAATTACAATTAATAGACACGGAAGCTACGGGAAGGCTTTCCCAAAACGTCTGCATGCATGTTGCACCGAATGAACCTTAACTAAACCAAACTGCAACTTAACAGTATTTAAATTACAATGAAATATCACTAGCTCATATTACTCCATATCTGTGCCACACTGTACTTTACAGAGTTGTTGACATGTGGTTTCACCTCAAAGCCTCAGAGTTTTTTTTCTGTCTTTATATGCTGATTTGAAGGAAATGCTGTTAAAGAGTTCATTGGCATTTGTCTTGGAATTTGATGTCCTTAAAGTGGTGCAGAAAGGGAGTAAGTTATGGGACGTTTGGTGAGGATTAAAAAAGAAAAGGAAAAATTCTCACTGTGTTGTCTTTCTTCGTTCTCGTTTGAAGCAAAGTGCCCTGGCGGTTGTCGCAATGGAGGCTACTGCAACGAGAGGCAAGTGTGCGAGTGTCAGGATGGTTTTTACGGCATTCACTGCGAGAAAGGTAAATCGTTTTTTTTAATGCGCATGGCTAGTTTTTCATGCTTATTTACATATCGGAGTTTAAATCAATAGCTTGGCCTCACTGGATCTCCAGAGGGTCTCAAAGCATACCTGCAACAACACATCCCCATGAAAACCAGATGTAAGAAGTGCACCACAAATAGATTAATAAAAAATACACAATGCCTTTTCAGTGGAAATGTGTTCGGCAAGACAAACTTCCTTTGGAAACTGATGAACGTGTATAGTTTATTATAATGATGATTATACTCGACCTCAGGGCATGAAATCCCAAAATGTCTTGTGCAAATTACAAAGCATGGTAAAGCCCGAGTTGGGTTTTTTTTGTTGAAAAAAATTACTGAGCAGGTTTGGAGGCATAAACATGTGTTTTTCATCTATTTACAACTTTAAAGAGCGGTTTACAAAAAAAAGACATTAAAAATGTTTTCAATATCCTCTTTGTAGCGCTGCTGTGTTTGTACCTAAACCACTTCCACAAAACACCTTTCATCCAACATAGTTTCTGGCTGATTGGTTTTTGCCAGCACAGCTGCCAAAACCACCAGGTTATGTGCTGTGCATATCAAAAACCTGCAGCCCGATATAAACTTCCACATGTATTGACCATACATGTGCGATCTAGCATGTTTTTAACTTTAATGATGCACTGAAATTGTTTATTTTGCAAAAGCTCGTAGAATATTAAGTTTTCATTGGCATTCATATCATTTGGATCAAAGGCTGCGCTACTGATGACGTACAAAGCGCATCAAAGCGCATCAAAGCGCATGAAATCGAATATTAGATCAACACTATAAACTAGCAAACAAAATAGCTGCAAAAGTAACAGAAATTGGTTTATGCTCTCTTTTAAGCTCTGTGCTCCCCCAGATGTCTGAATGGTGGTCTGTGTATGAGCCCGGGTGTGTGTATATGTCCTCCTGGTTACCATGGATCCAGCTGCGAGAGAGGTTTGTTTGTGAGAAGTTTGAACACAGTTTTCTATAAGTTGCCTATACGTTTCTTCCGTACATATTATAGACGGTTTCATCAGAGGCACGTGAATGGCCCGAAGTTAACTTCCGGTCTGAGTTTGTTGATCGGCTAGTGGCTAATAATATAACAATTTTATTTAATTGCATTTATATTGATATTATTTATATAATATTGTATAAATAAATATATTGCTTATCATCAGAAATAATCTGGGACTTTATTTTTTGGGGATGTGTACCGGAAGTTAAATTTGGGCCACAAAAACGTGCATGCGCCGTAACGTTTATGTTGTTGCTTTGAAACGGTCTAAATACTGCAGGATTAGTCAAATTAGTATAGTATTCTTAGTATAGGAACAATTCTATAGTATAGTAACATTCTAATATACTATAGTAGCGATACTGAACACAGTCAATGATACAAAGACATGACAGGAATGCAAACAAAGTTAAACAGAATTAAAAAAGAACAAGACAAACCAAACCAAATCAGATTAGTTTGTTATTACTCTTGTAGTTAGTGACACTTTTAATTGACATAGTCTGTTTTTGACTGCATTAACAGCAAACTGCAGCACCACCTGTTTGAATGGAGGAACGTGTTTCCATCCCGGAAAATGTGTCTGCGCCGCTGGCTTTGAGGGGATCCGCTGTGAGCTCAGTGAGTTTAGCAATATGTTCGAAACAGAATCATCATTTACATTTTTCAATTGGCAGACGCTTTTGTCCAAAGTGCAAAGTATGTATAAAGTATGCATGTTCCCCTCGGTATTGAACAGACACATTAAGAGCATTAAGGTACATCTGGTATAAATATACAATCAATATACCATAAAAGCAGGTTCAAAATTTGTAAATGTTGTGACAAAGCCTAATTAAATGAAATTTAACGTAGAGTATTAACCTCCAATTACATCTGTTATCCTTTCAAAGGGAAAGCCTGTGTTGTTATTCTTTGGTTGTAATGGGCTCATTTCCACAAATTGCCCTCAGAACAGTTTTCAGAGTAAACAAGTGTGTTCTCATAGTGGTGTTAAATGGGACAACACCTACGTGGGAAAACACAGGATGTACTGCAGTTGTGTTGTCACCCTGATCACTAAAAAGCCCCTTGTGAGCTCATAAGCCATGGCATTAAGTGTTCATGACCGTTAGTGTAAGAGGAAATGATGCCTCTTGCATGCTTTTTGGTGTTATAAGTCCCATAACCTAAATCCTACATTTTATCTCTAATTGTTCAAAGAAACAATTCATGATGGCAACCAGGCGTGGCTTTACATCGCATACCCGTTGCTTGATATAAAAAGGGGGGAAATTAAAAACATTCAAGTTGAAATCGAATGCTTCATAGCATTAGACCAGTTGTTGCTCTCTGATCCACAGAAGTATCATTTTCTCTTTCAAAACATGCGCAGACATACACGTCCGGGGTCTTACCATGGGTATTGATTTCACTGATTTGTCAAAGAACAAAGCGCACACTGACATTCGCTTGCATATGCAGGTGCAAAAAGATCTGCAAGGATTGAGAAAGTGTATTCACGCTAACGCCTTTGCTTTTTTAAAGCTATTTTATGTCTCATTTACTTTACTATACATTTCTTTAAATCATTGTAATAGTATCTAGATTAATGCTTAAATGAATAATAAATGGAAAAATGAAATAATATAATTGTCAGCTTGTCTTCTGAATGTTATCATAGCCAAAACATCACAGAACTTTGCTTTACTGTGGTTAAAAAAAGAATAATTCAATTGAATTAATTAAAGATCATGGGGTATGAATAGATTTTTTAAACAAATTCAACAAAGACCAAAATGTTTTGATGACTCACGCTGACTGCACTCACTCATTTTTGTCCAATCAAATGCTTTCATTAAAATCCACAGGTAAATGTCGGCAGCCTTGCAGAAATGGGGGCAAATGCATGGGAAAGAACAAATGCAAGTGCAGTAAAGGTTACCATGGAGATCTGTGCTCTAAAGGTGAGCTTATCCCGATTTGGCACACGGATATCTATGCAGATATCAAAAGCACATGCGTCCTCATGACATTATAGCTCCTGCATAATAAAGGCACTGTAAAAACGAACCATAGGTGATTGATCGCACCCTGAACTTTTCACTAAGGCCGCAGGCTTAGTGAACATGTGATACGTTTCCAAGACTAAACAGTGTGTCTGTGTATGACTGTGTATGTGTGTGCAGCTGTCTGCGAGCCCAGCTGTGGAGCACACGGGACCTGCGTAGAGCCCAACAGGTGTCAGTGCAGGGACGGATGGCACGGACGTCATTGTAATAAGAGTGAGTAACACAAGATCCCACAGCCCCTATTCCTAAATCCCAGATGACAAATGACACCTGAAAACGGATTAGAATGAGTAATCTGCTGTTATGCCATATAGCCCGAGGAGACTTTCATAGAACTGATCCCAAAAAGTGTTTCTGTCAACGATTTGTACCTGCATTTATTACTAAATCTATTACTACACTAACTATGGTGTTACTATGGAGTTTTGGATATGTAACATGGTGGCACCATGACATCTAATCAATATTGGACCATTGTATCATTGTTTCTTCAGGACTTCGCGGCACGGTTTCCAACAACCAGCGGGTCTCTGGTCCCAAGCACAAGTCACAGCCTGCGGCTGCAAGGGACACCGTGGAATCACCCGACTCCAGCCAACCCTCAGAAACCAACTATGTGGTTTAAGCCTCTCAATTTTGGCCGGCGGTGTCTGGCCACCCCCTTCAGTTTAACGTCGTCTTCCTCGGACCAAAGCTTTCATCCTCCACTTCCGATCCCCGTCAGTTCCAACGCGACACTCCCGAACGGGCTGCGAGATGTTTGCGTAGCACGGTCACGGTGTCTGATTTTACCGCACTAGTTCCTTTGATATAATATCTCCACAGTTACCCTTCATTAAGCTTCTGTACTGCATTAACCGAGAGGGGAGTGAGTCATTGCGTGTTTGTCTAGCGGGGCGAGCATCTGTGATGTGTGCGAGTAGCCCTGTGGTTCAGCTTCAAACGTGGCGGTGAATCAACAGAACTTCTGTGTGTGTATCCGGCTTTTCACTGGACCATAATTGCCATGTTTGTACGCTGCTCAAGGTTTCTTCGAATGACTTATTTTGTAAACATGTTGTTGTCGCTGCCTGTAATGCCGCTAACTTTTTTCATTTGAATTACAGTGTCGTAGCTGGAGAGATTTCCCGAACAAGTACTTGTGTAACAACTGTCTTTCTAGAATATGTATCTTATTTGTGTTATGTAAAATTAAAAAATATATAGATTATATATATGTAGTTAAACATTAGTGTAGTCCGTCTTTTAGTGTATATTGTTACAGCTTTCATAATTATGTATAACAATTAATGGTGCTTGTTTTTGTAAACATAAAGCCAAAGTCTTCATTTTTCATCAGCATGACTTTTTGCTTTACAGAAAATAAAATCTCCCACTGTTTTCAACGTATTTGCCGTCTAACATCCATAAATTCTCTGTACAGCGTAATCATTTTTTAAAGCTGCAATCTGTTATTTTGGGTTAAAAATAAACTAAATCAGTTATTTTGCAACTACATAGAAGTCTGTATTGAGAATTTTGTTACGATTTCATGGAAAATGTCAGTTTGACCCACTTAAAGGTAAATATTTAAAGTAACCTGCAATTTCATGTTTTAAACAGAGATGGCGATATAGAGGCAAATGTTACAGATTAAATTTGTGAAATTCCATAATTTCGTCCACATGGTTTGAAAGACCATAAAACAGGATTGTCAAATCCAGAAAGCGGGACAGACTTCTGTAGATTCTCTGGCTCTGTGTGCGCTGGCAGAAGAATAAAAACATTTTTTCGCTTTTTGTAAAGCATCTTATCCTTGCTTTTAAAATGTGATAAGCCAATTTACTTGTACTTTGCTAACTACACACATTTATATCATTAATTTGCCTTTATCGTTGTGTTCTCACTGGAGCCCATGTTTCAAACAGACCTATGACCTGCCAGTTGAGTAACACTGCTTAAGAGAGTTCATTCGCACATCACGGCAATTAACCTTGGCTCATCTATTATGGCCAGAGGTGAAAATAAACCAGAGCTCGGGTGATTATTTGTACTGCTCCACATCAAGTAGCAGCACGGCCCACCATGATCGCCCCCGTGCCCAAGGGATCCACATTAAGTTGCCATGTCAGGTCATCTTTCATGTGGAAAATAAAACAACAACACTACGTGGAATCCCAAAAATGCACCAGGCGAATGAATTGGCAGTAACCGTGGAAACAGTCTTTTTTGAGGCATTTGATATTGTCCTATGGTATTCCTTTAACATCTGGCAACTTGCACAAAACAGGTGCGGGCTATGTGGAAACAGGTATGTTCCATTTGCATCTGCCTCTAGGCACTGAGGAGGTTTCAATCTATTGAATGTTCTCTCCATTACATCTATTTTTATTACATATACCTATATTTTTATGAGTGGTTGATATGCCTGAGATTTATAGACCATCGCAGAAAGCACATCTATTCATTCCCAGGAAATAGACAACGATCTTCTGAAGGCCCTGGCAGAAGCAGAAGCCAGCAGTCTAATTCTCCTGTGGTGTGCTGGAGAATAGAAGAACCAACAAAAGCAACAAGCACATTATGCCCACTGTGTCAAAACGTTCTTGCCATTGTTCCAACCAACGGAGAAGCAATGAAAGCAGGACATCAAAGGCCAAGCGGGAGAATGGGCTGTCTGATCCGAGGGCTTTAGATCAGCTCTGCCCTCATACATAATCACCCCGCTGGAAAATACAGTAGGCTTACAGGTATAGGTCGAGAATACCGCAGTGTGGATATAAGGGATGGGCGCTGACTATTCTTGGCTTGTCTTCTAAGATAAAAAAACTAAAAGTGCAATAGTATAACAATCTGGAGGGAACAGTCTATATGGATGCATGCTTAAGGGATATATATTATTTAGTAATAACTTCTTGTTTGTGGAAACTGGCAAGAGTTTTTGTTACGTTCTAAATGGAAAATCGAAAAACCTGTTGTGCAATATTATATAATGACAGTTTGTAAATGTGTGTGGCAAGATTTTTATTGTTAACAATAAAACAGCAAAAACAGGCAAAAAAAGCTCAATGAAAACACCTTGGAATACTTCAGAAGGGATGCCAAACACACCACTCCATCAAATGAAACCTGTCAAGTAACATCAGAGAGAAACCCGCTGGGCTACCACTTTAAAATATAGTGAAATGCTATAAAAATGGTAGGAAATTACACAAGAATTACACATAACAGGTAGGAAAATACATTACAAATCACACGTGCCATGTGGCTCTCATTAAGTGTTTAAGAATCTTGATCTCTACAGATCATTTTCCAGGTGGGCGGTGCTTTAAGGAGACTCTTAAAGTGATAGTTCACCAAAAATGTAATTCTGTTATATTTACTCACCTCAATATCAATTCAAAGCTTTGTTATTTTGTGCTATGGAAAGTACATATTTTAGATTTAGAGTTTTTTCAACGGAAATGCATGTAAAACGATCACATTTATAAGTAAGGTATGCTTTAAAACTTTTTCAAGGTAGCCCTGTCTGCTTCTCCAAAGACAAAAAAAACCCCACTGACATCAAAGCTATGCTGTCATCACACAAGAATTTCTGAGTGCCCCCATCCTTTAGGAATACTGGCCACCCTGGAATTTTAAGTGGATTTCACCATCTCTTTTGGAGCTGAATGGGTGAGGGGGATACTGACATGAGGTGTTTAAAGATTCAGTATGGAAGTATGGAAGTCGTCATGTGACTTCTCAAAGTCTGACTTCTTCAAGCGGTTTTCTGTTTCAGTTATTTTACAAAGGAATGCACAGATTCAAACACAAAATCCATCCAAGATCTGGACAACTGACAGAGGCTTGTAGACACATACACAAGTTAAGTTTTTAAAACAGCAAAATGTTTTTGTCTATTCTAGCGGTGAAGAAAATCCTTGTGACAACTAGCCCCAGTTATTTAAATCATGCAGCTGTTTTAATGGGCAGGGGTTTTCAAATTGTGGGTAATTGTTGTAGTGAATGACACAAAACGACGTTAGTCCAATGAATGTCTAGAAATGCCACTGCTTTTGATATCCTAAGGTATTTTGTGATTGCAGTTAAACTTAGTTTGTTGATTCAATGCGAAGGAAAATAGAAAAGAATCTCTATTAGTATAGAATGAACATAAATCGCTCCATTTTTCCATTAGTGGACACATTAGTGGATCTCAAGATACCTGTCTAGGTGGGCACTGCTTGAAATGCCAAAAGTGCGCCCGAAAGTCAAAAATAGCGTACGCCCAAAAATATTCAGACTTATAAAACCGTGCTTGGGCATACCTGTAAGCAACATTCGCTTTATAAATCAACCTGCAAGTGTGCGTACGTGAATCAGCCTCATATCCCGCCCTGTACACGCCCATTTTTACCCATAGTCAATGCAAAGCACCTCATGAATACTGATTTGTATCAGAAAAGACTGGCATCCAATCCGCTTGCTAAACCTGATTCATTACCGTAATGGACATATACCGTTTCCGGTGTCGTGCCGAAAACACACTCCCTGCCAGATTATGCACCCCCCTCCCCACAATGGTTAGGGTGAGGATTATGTGTTAGGGGAGGGGTTAGGATTAGGATTGGGTGTGGGGAGGGGTTAGAATTAGCCAATCGGACAGCGTGTTATTGAAGGGGGTGCAGAATCTGGCGGGGAGTGTGTTTTCGGCACAACACCGGGTCCAACCGCTATCAGATTTTGTTTAGATGTAACTTTTTTTATAATAATGCTCGTAGAACAATACAAAAACAAAATGTTTACAATAAACTGTTGTGTAAGGCGTATACAAAAAACTGTCTATATACTAAATTGACAATAGCTTTAACAATAAATGAATATCAATTACATTGGAGTTTACAAAAAGAGAAAAAACAACACAAAAAAGTGTGTGGGGGGATATACTATAAGATTCGACTTATTTTTATTATGAGAACTATAAACCATTGAAATAAGGAAATGCCATAGGAAAATAACAAAAAATGATCGTAAAACTGCCGAAAACCCCCGATCCCATATCCTTTATCTCCGTAACGAAATCACAAATGGCCACACATGAGATTCACTACGATTTACAAATGAATAATTGTTATAATTAATAATAATAATAATAATAATGATTATAATTAGATTAAAGACAAATAAGGTCTCTGCAGCATTTATATCTTTACAGCATTTAGACTGATCATTAACACCTCATTAAAATCACATCATTAGTTGGTGTCCTTCACCTGAGATCAAAATTGAAGACATAATTGTTATGACGAATGTTCATTCCGGTTTTGTTATGAACAGAGTTAGGGCTGATAACGAGGACATAAAGAGAAACGATTGTGCGAGAGCTTGGCTGTATTTCCAGACTTTGACATTCGATGATTATCAGTATTTAAGGAAAATATATTTAGTATTTATTTACACTGCAATGACTGCATTCCGCATTCTGCATTCGGAACATCTCCTCATGATGCGCTCATAGTGTGATGGTGAGACAGCGCTGATTAAAGATTTAGATTGAATTTTTATTTCATATTTGTGTTGGATTTTACAAACAATCACTCAAAACAAGCGCAAATAACTCTGCATATTTAATCTCCGTGATAATGTGGATCTTTGACGGATAGGCTATGAGGTGAAATTTATTGTGTGCATAAATGCTTATAATCGTTTTTATCACACTTACTTTCTGCAATCTAACTTGAGTTCACTAACTCACCACTTGTGTCGCCCCTTGTCTCCAGAATGTGCTTACACACGGACATTCTCCCGTCAAGTTTGATTTTAATAGATCACTAACCTTTGCGTGGAAAGTGGCGTACGCACGTTTCCACGCCCATTCTGTGCGTACGCAACGTTTATAAATGAGACCGTGCTCCTTTCAGCGCTCTACCATCGTTAAGGGTGTTTAACACCGCCCCCTACAGTTCAGGAGAAGGCAACGCGTTGCAGCGCCATGGCTGAACAGGAAGCACCAGCGCCTCTGAAATCGCTCGATTCTCATGATCCGACATATGTCGCTTTTGTCAATAAATCCAACGAGAATGCCGAAGCGTATTGGTTAAATTTTTCGGGGATCCCAGTGTCTTACGGTGCCATAAACCCCGGAAACGCTTTGCAAATGAACACGTATATAAGTAAGTAACTTACAGTAGCTACAGCCTTACTTGTCTCATTACTTATTAAACACTAATAAGATTTATACATGCACATTTCAGCCCACCCGTGGGTCTTTAGAGCATCCGACGGCTTTCAACTGCTTGCAAACCTAAGTGAAGTTTATTTTCCTGAAGTTGGGGATTATGAGGAGGACGGATCCCCGTTGTACAAACTTGTGGATGTAACCGCCCCAGGTGAGAATCACATAATCTGAGTCAAGCATGTGTATGTGTACGTTTGATTTGATCATGTTTCTTATAGAATTATTTGTCTGTTCTGTATGTTTTTAGTATACTCGTTACAAGAGTCCTGTACGCGTCGGATCCGAAAAATGGTGCGAAAAGAAGACGTCAACAAACTGGAAATCGCCGCGTGTTTGAAAAAGGAGATCAGCCGACCACCGAATCTACGGAGAGACTTGGAAGTTTTAGCCGCGCGGAGAGCAACGAATGGTTCATAGTGACATTTCTCTCTTATTTATCAAACTGCAAGCCAAAGTAACTTTTTTTTCAGCAGGGATGAGAGTCTGAAGAAGTGACCGGTGTTAAAGAAGTTGAAATGTGAAGTATGTCATTCAGCCGGTTGTTAAAGAGATAGTTCACCCCAAAATAAAAATGCTTTCATCTTCTGTCAATTCTGTTACTCACCCTTAAATTATTCCAAATCTGTATACATTTCTATGTTCTGATGGACACGGAGAAAGATATTAGGAAGAGTGGCTGTAACCAAATAGTTCTTGGCCACTACTGACCACCATAGTAGGAAAAATGACAATTGTAGTCAATAGTGCCCCAGAACTGTTTGCTTGTTTACATTCTTCAAAATATCTTCTGTTGTGTTAAACAGAACAAAGACATTTATAAAGCAATGGGGTATATTGCACACGAAGCGAGAACGCATGTGTGCTAGAATCTTACTCTGTCGCTTTAAGATGCACATAGGATTACAGAGTCTATTTATCCAAACGCTACATTGTAAATCGACAACCAAAAAGGAGATGTGCTTCAGGCTATCCGTTTCAAGCTACATTCACAAATATAAAAAAAGCTAAGTAAACTTTTGCACTTACTTGAGGCATGATCACAAAGGCATATAGCAATGTTCAGCCATAGTGTTGTCGATTTTCTGGAATTTGAACGTTTTCTTGCTAGACACATCGATATCACTTGATGAAAAATTACCTCAGCGCAATGAGAGTGGAAGTGGCTTAGCTGGCTGAGATTTCAGCGGAAATACGTCATCGCCCCGAATGCATATACCCCACTATGGTAGTCAATCGTGGCTGAGAACTGTTTGGGTTCAAGCATTCTTCCAAATATCTTTCTCCGTTATCCGAACATTTTGGGGTAAACTGTTCCTTTAAAGATGGGAAAACACAGGCAGTTTCTGCAAATCTCATATTAACCTTGAGGACCATGAAGTATGCAATACTACTGTATCTTTGAAGAGTATTTAGTTTGATCAAATTTATAAAAGAGATTATCCCTTCGTGTTGTTTACAATATGCACGCACACGCCGATTGCCAACAAAACACAGACATATGACTCAGTTTGGGACCGCGCCATCTATCAGTTTCAAACTATCTCCAAATCCAGCGTTATATCCACAGTTCATATAACATTCATCACCAAAATGCAGTGAGCAAACAAACACCGCTAAACTTCTGTCAGCCGAGTGAAGCGCTATTGATGGGCGTGCTGCTCTTTCTCACGCTAGCGCGTGGTCTTTCGCTCGGTAGATGACGCGTGGGCCTGCTTTTCTGAGAGAGTGGCCAATAAAAGGGAATAGCATCCCTGTTACGAAACAGGGATCCAGAAAAACTTTCCGAAGCAAGTTGGAGTGCTGGGGAGTGTATCGAGAACAGTAATACTACGTCATATGTCCAACTCGTTTTTTATCAAGTTGCCCATGTTAAGCCAGCACGTTTAACAGCGTAAAGTAGTCAGAATGCATGAAATAGCATGTTACCCCATCTTTAAGTAGAGGAAAAACACGTGTGTATTTTACATTCTGAGCATCGTAAATGCTTTGGTTTACTAAAAAAACAACACACAGGTTAAAACACATTCATTTTTATTTAGTACTGTACAAGGAGGAAGTGTAAATTATATAACATCTGATTTTTTAAATGCATGTATTTCTGCTTGATAAATATTGCACTTCGAATCTGGTTAATAAATAATGTAGCAGCTTCCTTTTAAAAAACTGAATGTTGTGTTTTTTACGGTTTAATTACTATTTGTAATTTATTTAAATGAGCTGACTGCCATTTCAGCATTTTGATGTTTTTAAAATGGGTCGCATGCTGTTTCAAAACCTTTAATTTAGTATAATTGTCATTTAGTTAAATTGTTCAAATGAACATCAGTGATTGCTGTAAATAACTATTGTGATGATGTTAGCTTATAATGTTCACAAGGAAATAAATTGTTTAAAAGTAATAGCTTCCGGAATGTTAATGTTGATTCAGTCCTTTTTAGTTAGGAAGTTGAATGCTAATGTTTATAAATTATTAAGTTAAATCTGAACATCCCATACATCCACCAAATTAAGAAAAATGTGTAGGCTTGATATAAAGCTTGTTCCCAAACCATTAGCAGTAATTTACTTAAACCAACTAAACAGGAACTACCACTAAATGAGGTACACTAAACTTAAAACAACAATATTCATAAAGCAGTAACTATCAATCACAGTTAAAACAGATCAAGTATTTTGTACAATCATAACTTGATATAGCATTCAAATATGTGCAATCTATAAGTATTAAAGTGAGACAAATGTACAATGTTTGGAAACAAGATGAAACTACTCCATAAAAGAAGTTACATTTTTAAACACATGCTGTGCTAAAAAGTGTACTAAAAAGAAATTTAGCGCAAAATCAGATCCCTTTTGCTGTCTAAAGAGAAAAATTAATGTGTACTCTGTAAGACTTAAATCCATATAAATGATATATGATTTTGTCTATAATGCAATGATTACTTCCCCGTAATGAATTATAATCGTGCAAATATATTTATTTTGGCCAGATATGCTAATACAGTACTTAAAGACTATTATTTTTTTTGTAATTTCGAATCGACTCACAGCATTAAAGTACCCATAATTCACCACTGAAACTGAAGAACATCAAAGCATTCAGTGTTTCTTCAGGGAGTCAAGAATGCGCAGAATATACAGGAAGAGGTTGACTATGTCCAGGTACAGATTGATGGACGCCAGGACATGCTCCTCTGGTGACAGCTTGTGCATCAGCAGGTGCGTATCAAAAATGATAAACCCACAGAAGAGGAGAGCTCCGGCTCCAGCGAAAACCAGCTCCACAGTGTCGTTGTAGAAGAAGATCTAAAGGACAGTTATTTGGACGGATGTTGAAATGTGGCTTGCGTTACATAAAGTGACTTAAATAATAGACAGGTCTCAGACGGACAACTTACCCTCAGAAAGCTCGCAATGATCAGAATCCACAGGCCAGCGAACAGACTATGAGACATAAGTTTTATTAATACTAAATATGTTTGATTTACTCAAAAAAGTAATTGTGTTATTCCAAAACCACATACTGCTATTTTTTTGCTATACAATTTTGTTTTAATGTCAATGGCATTAAATGTCAAATGCAACTGAAAAAATAAAATGATCAAAATGATTTTAATTTTCTGGTAAACTGTTCCTTTAAGTACTCTAATACTTAGTAAATCTTCTGCACAAAGACATTCATTTTCTCCTCACTGCAATTTCCTACACCAAATGGTGGATGATGCGTCACGCCGTAAGAGTTATGACCCACAAAACCCATTATTTTATTTCAGTTTAATAACTGCAAAGAAGAATGTTTCACAAGAGAGACATTCTGCCACAAATTCCTCATGGATTCGGAGCAAATGGATTAAAACAATATTATGGAGCTTATTTATTGTGACGAATGTGACAGGTCCGGGCCCCGAGCTGACGGGAGAGTGAGAAATACCTGGCTCCGAGTTTGCTGAAGTCCCGTTTGGACTGGAAGGTGTAGGCAGTGAGGCCCAGGAACACAGCAGAGGTGAGCACGAAGGCCTGGAGCACTACGGTGTAGTCATAAAACGTCACTTGAAAGAGAAAAACAGTATTAATTGCAGTATAATGGCTGTGTAAGTCAACATTCTGTGATTTGATGTTGCTATATAAAAAAAAAAGTACCTGCCGTAGCCACAGACAATGACTCCAGCAGTGTCTACAAGAACATTATACATCAATTATATTACATTGTAATATCTATATTATGAATTTGAACTGGAATGGTCTAAAATACTTACAAATCCAAACAGCAAATAAAGATTGATAGGGTGCTGGTGTCGGTATACAGCGAGGGCAAGGAGCAGGATTAAAGACCCAACAGCAGATATCAACACCAGAGCAGGACTAAAAATAAAAATAAACAGTGAATCACATTAGTGCAACTATACTTTAAAAGTTTATGTTTCATTTTAACATCTAAAATGAATAGGTGAATAATATACATGGCTGGTGGTCCTTTACCTTGAGTGCACAAAGCTTTTGATGGGGTCACAGAGCATAAACACACCAGACACAACAGTTGTGATAATAATCTGCAGGGATAGGATGGTGTACACCTTGCGAAGAAAATCTAGAAAAAATGAGAGCATTCAATTTAATACATCAACCTATACAGAAAATATGTACAATATTCAATTTCATTCATAAAAATTATGAATAGAAACACATGCATAAACATGTTTTATGTAAACACTTCAGCTTAAGGTTTTATTTTCATGGTTTTAATGGGAATTGCATTGGTTTTAATAGAAAAACTGTATTTTTGTGGCTCTCTACTGGTAATGTGTTGGCTTCTGTTGGTGTGATAATATCTGACAGACGGGAAACAATCGAACACCATTAAATCCTACAGGAATAAGACCCAAAACAACTGGATAAAGGAATCGTGTGCTGGTTTTAATGGCAAACGGCTGATGGTTCATAATGGTATCTGTAATCTTAGAAACTGTTAGAATTGATATAACTTTGGTGTCTTTAGCTGGGTAAATGTCAGAACTACTGTCACATCGTTCTCAACAATCCGGTTTTACAAGTGACATTTCTAGGAAATCAATAAGCTTAATGACTGTGTCAGCTGATTCAACTGGCTGCCATTGATACGTTTGGCATTTAACTTCATCGTAGGCTACGAAAGAACGCGAAATAAACTTAACAATGTGAAATAAAATAAGTGCACATGGATGTTAGACAAACCATCCTTAGTAACATTTTAAAATTCACGCAAAGACATCTTGCGCGACTGATTACGTAGACCGCAATGCATTGTAAATATACGCACTGACTTACCCATCCGGATGTGCACGCTCGCGCTTGCGACGTTCGTGCCATAATTGAAATCATCCTCAATCGACGATCGTGGATATTTCTCCTCATTCATGTTTGATGGATTAATTTAGGTTTCGTTAAACACTAGCGTTTTAATGGTCTCTTCCGCCTTTCTCCTGATTTCTTCTCTATCTTTTGGGCTTTTTCCAGCTGCTTGAGGATGTATACTGCCACCAAGCGGAGTGTTTACCTGGAAATTCATTGAAGTCCATAAAGAAGAAAAATAAAAAGGTCCCTGCAGTGTGTAATGTGTATATATATACGTAGATTTGTCAATAAATGTTCCTTCTTATTTAATAATGTGCTGTGTAATATACATTCATATAACAATGTAAGTGAACTGAACTGCTTCCTCTTGTCGGAGTAGTGAGATGCACATTATAAAATCACTTTTAGTCGACAAAACAGTCGTTCTTAAATGACTGAAATGTCAAATATAGGTATAGAAATATCAAGGAGACCTCCAAATACTAGCACACGTACTACCTTCCCCACACAGGCCTAATTAATTCCTGACTGTTCCTTTAAATCTTCCCCTTTTCACGAATAATATAAAAGAGCTTCTTGATGAAATTTCCTAACTTCTGTTGAAAAATCCACACAATCTATTCCTCCGTCATCTATCTTTGCAGACTCAGGGGGGGCTGTGCACCTGTTTCTCTCCTTTGTGGTGATGATAAGCTCACGCAAGTCTCAAACACACCCTGCGGAGAGCTCCACCTCATATTTAACCAACACATGTTCATATTCCTGCAGCCGATTCAGCTCTTTTTCATATTCTAATCGTTTTCTAACCCCAGCAGTGGTCAACAGTAATTTCCTGCAGGTTTACCTGCAGCCTCATCTCCAAAAAGAATATTTTTCACCTTTTAGAAGGGTTCCCCTACAGTATCAGCTGAACCGTGGGACACATTTTCCACTAATGACATGCCTGTGGGTTTTAAATTGTGCCAACGCTCCAACAGAACCTGCTCACAATCTCTCCTGGGCATTCTTAACAAAATGCACTATGCCTTGCCTTGCCTTCTCCCATGAAGTCCACAAAGCATTTCATTAAAGCCTCTGTGGTGCCAGCCTTGGGGACCTGGCCACATAATTCATTTGGAAGTTCACTGTATCCTTCGAGCCCTGTATCTGTTATCCAGGTAGGTCTGAATAACCACGTGCCATCCTGCATTCAGGGACATGTTCATCACATCAATGCTTTCATGCGGCACACACTGGTATCTCATTTTCTGCATCCTATCATTGCTTGTAGATTTTCCCCTATTGGAAAAAATATTACATTATGGTTAATAAAAGCTTGAATCAGCTAGAAGGCACCAATGTGGAAAACTTTCATTTATTTTTTATATTTAAACGTATTACAACATGTACTTTTCATTTTCCCTTTTTTTAAAGCCACGGTTTTCAACCTGACATAATAAAAATATCTTATGTTATATAAGCCTATAGATGCTTCGGAATGACCAATTTCTCGTTGACCACCAGATGGCGCACCACCTATTATTGTAGGACCAACAATACAATTAAGGCATTTAAAAGAGAAAAGTAATAAAATCAGTAATTACTTACTGACCTGACCAGGTCTTTTTGCAAAGAAGTTTCTCCTTCTATGGAATGTCAAAGGAGATTGATGGAGCTGTTTTTAGTACTATAAAAAGGATGGTGACTCGAGGCTGTCAAACTCAAAATCAATAAATAAAAAGAATAAAATTGTTATTGTAAAAAGTAAATGTAAAAACACCGTAAAGTTTTTATCAACGTACCACCTCTATGTAAGTAAGAGACTGAAATGTAAGGCATTACTCACCAGATTTCTTGTGGGGAAAAAAAGGGAAGGGATATTACAGAAGGAATATCGAATTTCCTTAGTAAATAATGACACATTTTTCATTTCTGTGTGAACTATACATTTCATTTTTCATTTCTGCCCAATATGGACTCATGATTTGACTAACAAATTGACATTTTCAACTGAATTTGTTGAAAACTTTTTAACGATACAATAGAAATCAAAACAAGTGAAACAATTAAATGCTTAAAGATTAAGTATCTGAGTGACTGAGATCAATTCTTGTAACCAACACCTGCACATACAAAAATAGCTACTCTAAAGAAAACTGCTTCTAAGCAAGTGTACAGATTTTTGGTTCTCAGTGTTTCATTGACAATTTTTCCATAATTCATCCTAATATTGCTTTTTACTTTTATGAACGAAGCATGAGGCTGTACGTAACCATGGAGATGATATTGCATTTATGTCTGATATTTCATTTTGAAATCAGTCATGATATTAAGAGCTTAATTAAAGCGATTAGCAGGGAGCTTTTAACAGCGCCATTACAGCGCCACAAAATGTGTCACGTGACAGACAGACATCATTTCAGTGTTCTCCCTCCGCTCGGTACGTTTTATTCTTTTCTCCATTTGTCGGCCATACGAAGGATTACAGCTTTAGGAATCCCCAAATTTATACATAGACGATAAACATCATGCTAACAAAGTATTAAATTTGTACAAAAATACTTTACAGCTCATAATACCTGTCCATTAGAAATAAAAATACAATATTTCAGGGACATAACTGTGACATTGAATCATAAATTCATGGTATACTGAAAATGGACACCCACTATTTTATCTGGCAGTGCTTGACTTCACTGTATGTTCTCACATATGAAACATAAAAATGATTTTTATTTTTTTCAACACAAACCAGACTGTTTTTGCAGTAACACAATGAAGT
The DNA here is from genome assembly GCF_024868665.1 of Triplophysa rosa. NCBI lineage: Eukaryota > Metazoa > Chordata > Actinopteri > Cypriniformes > Nemacheilidae > Triplophysa > Triplophysa rosa. Next base: position 5,911,747 of record NC_079913.1, read on the forward strand.
CCTGTGACAAATATAGGCCCAGATCAAGATAACTGCAATGAAGTGAAAACCATGATTCAACACGATTACACTATGACATATGAGAAGCGTCTCAACATCCAGTGCATGATTTTGGGGAATGAACCCGTACCTGAAAGTTTATTAAAAAAAAAAAAGAAAAAAACACAGTTTATAGACAAATGCTCCCTATCAAGAAATAGCTCCCTTTGAGCTTTTCCCTTGATGAGGTTTCTATGTTCGGCCCAGTAGTCGGACCACATCTGCCATTTAAAAACAGTGTGTAGACAGGATTGTTGAGCACTGACAAACAAGGGTGACGTTGCTCAACCAAAAGCCACAATGTTTCACACAGGTGGGTGAGGGTTTTCATTGTCATGAGCAACTTGCCATAAACATTTTTTTTCTGTATTTTTTGTTTTTCCTTCAAGCTGAGCTACACATTTTATGTGAAGTATGTTTAGTGGTCTGTCACATATGGTACAATCTAAAAAAAATGTTGGGTTGTTTCAACCCAAGGCTGGGTCAAATACAGTATAGACATTCCATAGGTTAATAAACCAACACTTGGGTTTGTCCACAATTTTACCCAACCGTGGGTGAAAAAACAGCATTTTTTTTCCAGTGTAGGACTGACAACCCTCCTTGTCACAAATTGACACTTTTCCTTTTTACAAACAGACTGCTCGCACACTTTAAACAAATATCAGATGAGACGTACAAAACCATAACAGTACCATATACAAATGACCATGATTTAAACTATCTAAACAAAGGGGAAAATACAAAAGTACTTTTCTGGATTCTTATGGGTATCAACCCCATGCTTTTATTTTAGTTTTTTAAATCATTTAGTGGATTTTAGTAAGTCATAATTACAAAAGTTACCATGATAACCACAGATTCCTTCACAAATGTTATTAGGTATAATAGTAATTTTGGTTCATATTATTAATAAGATTATTAATTTATCACTTTACAGTAAAAATAGTAACGTAGCACTGGTGGAATTTATGGTTAACATGGTACATTTTTGTAAGCTTGCAGAGAATTTAATAAGGGAAACACACTACTGTGAAACCTAACCAGCATTTCCATAAATATATTTTTGTTTGTAATTCATAATATTCTGATATCAGACAGTGAGTAAACATTAATATAAAACTATCTAATTGAACAGTTGTCTTTTTTAATTAATTCAGAGATTGATCACAGACTCATCCGCAGTCACTTGACAAATAGTTTTCCAAACCGCATGACCTTCTCAACGCTCTAAATCTGCTCCTGTACATGTTCAATAGGGGCCACGAAAAGGCTCAACCACCCAACCTTCACTTAAATCACACACAACCCTTACAAATCATCATGACTCTATTCATAAAAATAGACATCTGTCCAATTTTCAAGCTAAGGTGCCTTTGTGGTGGCTTTAGGTCAGTCATGATGCGTAATAGCATATCGGACGGAGACTGCGGTGTCTGTGTCGTTCTGTTTGGAGGATGGAGCCAAGCGCTTATTTTTAGACAAAAATACATCACCCAATACAAAATTGTTGGAAAAGGTCTCATGCATTACGCTATAACCCACATTCAGCCCGGATTGAAAAATGGCTACCCAATTCATTGTGCTGATTTTCCCCCCCGCACACAGCTGTCGACCCCTCCTGTCGGGCGCCAACAGGGACACGGTCTGACCTTGGCATCGGAATAGGAAACACACACACACACACACACACATACTATACACACACATGTTTCAGTATCACAAAATAGGAGCGTTAATGGTTGCGTTGAGAACGGAGACTTTTGGGACTGCGCTGCACGCTTGCGAAGTCGTCGTACACGCATTGAGACTCACACAGATAAACACAGAGAATCACAGAGTGGTCAGTCTAATATTTTAAGTCTTATTGTTGCTTTTATGCATGTTTTTTTTTTTTCATTTCTTTTTGTCCTCCTTAAAACTATTGTTTATTGGCAATAAAATCAGGGATGGCACTGTTTCACTTTTCTCCTTTTTTAACAGTTTTGGTTTTCCAAGAGGTCAGTGTGGTCTTCTCCATAATCACCATTTTCACAGGGTAAAAACACCACCCAGCATGTCAGGATAGGACCTCGAAGTCACGGTGGCTCATGCTCCGACTCAGGAAAAGATCTGGGTGTGTGCTGTATGAGAACAAGCCCCCTCTGTTTTTTCTCCACCAGGGGGAGCCGTCTACAGGAGGAGAGAGAGTTCAAGTTTAGCACCATGAGGGGCATTCCAGTGCAGGTACCTGGGAGATCTGCTATAAGGATTTGTTGGGGTCTCTGTCTTCTAGCGTGGGGTTGTGCTGGCCCTGTTCCAGCCGAGCGGTGGGCTGATCCACAATGTCTGCCCAGTTCACTGGCTCTTCGTTGGACAATGAGTTCAGTTCTGACAGTTGGGAAGAAACCGGGTTTCGGCTTATGACTAGATCCAGTTTGTTCCCGGATTCCGCTATGAGAGGAACCACTAAGCAGCAGTCAAAGTCTCTAGTCCGGACGTGGTTTATCTGCATCGCAAACAGAGATAATGAATCTCGGTTCTACATTCAACACTTACAAATAGTGTAAGATAATGCATGCATAATAGTTTGCATAAAAATATAAGAATGTAACAAAAACAAGACTAAAATATATAAAAATATTTTAAAATATAAAATATAACACAAAATGTTGTTTTTCTATATGTGACCCTGGATCACAAAACCAGTCTTAAGTAGCACGGGAACATTTTTAGTAAAAGACAAAAATACATTGTGTGGGTCAAAATTATCGATTTTTCTTTTATGCCAAAAATCATTAGGATATTAAGTAAAGATCATGTTCCATGAAGATATTTTGTAAATTTCCTACCTTAAATATATAAAAACTTTATTTTTGTGAGTGGATGGCCTGCCACAGTGACCCTGATTAACAACTTCAAAGGCAATTTTCTCAATATTTTGATTTTTTGCGCTCTCAGATTCCAGAGTTTTAAACGGTTGTATCTCTGCCAGATGTTGTCCTATTTTAACAACTCATACATCTATAGAAAGATTTTTTATTCAGCTTTCAGATTATGTAAAAACCTCAATTTCGAAAAATTGACCCATAAGACTGGTTTTGTTGTCCAGGGTCACATATTCGTTCTTTACAAAGTCAATTTTTTCTGTACTGTCATAATTTGATTAAATACCTCTTGTGCAGTATTTGTAAAGAGTCTAAATCACATTTTTTTCTCCCCTTAAAAAGCATGCGGATCATGATTTTACTTTTTGCCATGTAAGGATTTTTATAAAATTATAAATATTACCTCGTTTAGAAATACAAACCAACAGTTACATTTCAGTGCCAATATTGAACTTTAAAGAACCACTGAAGTGCCTTGAAATCTGCAACTTTGTTTGATGCACTGAGGTAACTTCCTCTGAAACAGGAAATTAGGGCGGGACATATCACCGTGTCTCCGGCTCCTTTAAAATAGCCAACAGCAGAAGCTAAATTCTCTTGATTCTAGAGAGGTTTTGATTGGTCAGGAAAGTTTGATGAGAAGCTGAAGTGCAGAACGATGTCATAAAAATTGTGGATCCATTTTAGTGGACGAGAGACTAAATGTTTATATCTTCTAAATGTAAATTTTGTCAATGTTTTGGATCACATAAGGTTAACATAATTATAGAAAAGCCTAAACCTTCCATTTTGATTTCATAGGTACTTTAAAGATTGTCCCGTCTCATAATTCAATTAGTCTTCATCACTGGCTCACCTGTAACAGACGGTCATATGGCTTCAGGCCTCCGATTTCACCGGGTCCCCCTGGACGGATGTTGTTAACATAAACCCCTTTCTCTAGTACTCCATCAGATACACTAAATCCAAAGTCTTCAAGATCGGAGTCCTTCGACAGACTCATCTGTGAATGCAACACACCACATTTAACATCATAACCACCAATGGCACCATATAATTTACATATGTTTTTATAAACACAATATTCACAGTATTCCAGACCTTATGAAGCTCAACTGGGGTGGGCGACATAATGTCTTTGATCTCCTGCTTCATTCTTCTCATGGCGAAAGCTTTTCTGCCGACGTCAGTGGGCAGCGTATTGCTACGGTTGGCCTGCGTGTATTGTTGTTTGTTGTTGCTGCGTTCCTGAAAGCTGGCTTGGCGGCCCAGGTGACTTCGAGTGGGAGACGGGTCGTGGTTTAGGCTCAGCGAGCTGCCTGACATGATGGTGGCCTGGGAGAAAATTTTATATAAATAATGAAATCGTACCATACAGAGTGCATGTGTATATGCAAGTTTTGACAGTGAAACATCCATAAAATTTTAAGTTTAACAGTTAAAGTAACACTGAACAAATAGCCTTTTTATGTCTTGCACTACAGGCTGACATCGCAAAGCATTAATGATTCAACAGTTGACAAGTTTGTGTTGAACGTCCTGTTTAGTACGTCACAAGAAGCAAAATGGGAGATGGACAACGATACACAAACTCTTAGAAACATGCACTTTTTGCAGATTGGTTTGAAACACTTCAACTTTTAACACAGCAAGCCCAAACAAACATGACCAGGGGGTGTTCCGGCGGTCTCGTCATTTGAAGATGATCTTCAAAAAAAGAACCTTGTTCTGGTTCTGTCTTTTTGAGGGGGCGCTACTGCACACGGCTAAAAACGAAACACAAATCGTTCGCAACGAAAAGCCTTGCAGCAGCTATCCCATTATGCTTTGCATGAGCCCACATGCCTTTGTTCACACCTCCCAATTCACCGTCATTCGCCGGTTTGGGTGAATGTCACTCAAACTTTATGGAAATCTGTTTCCAGGATAATGACGGGTGACCACGGACAGAGAAAACTCCAAGCCGATGCATTGTTTAAGCAGCGTTGAACCCATCAGGCCGGTGTTCAGACATTTATTCATGCACCTTATAAAAATGGACGCCGCATTCGTCAATTCAGCATATGATAAATGAACAATTGTGACTTTTGTAAAAAGCTCTTTTTGGTACACGCTACTGACACGAACCAGAGGCAAACACTTTCAATGAATCCAATGAGGGCCAAAGGGTACATTCAGTGTAAAAGCTTTTGATTTTATTGTGTTTCCACAGACTAGCGCATGCCGGAGAGCAAAGAACTTTCAAAGCGATCCCTAACGTCGAGGACTAAAAGCTTCTGTGCGCCACCGGCTACACGTAGTCCGCATTTAACTCAAGGTACCTGACAAAGCAAAGACAAGAAAATCAATCTGCTTTCATGAAGTGTTTCAAGGTTGGCCACAAAGCACGTCAATGAAACAATGCGTGACACGACGGAAGACATTATCTATTCTACGAGACAGACAAAAAAGGAAAATTTGATTGACGGTGGGCCATGACAAGTTTGCAATTCTTGTTTCTTTTTAAATGTATGAACGTTTTTGTGTTGAATGTTTGGTATTTGAAGGGACGGTTCACCCAAAAAGAAAAACTCTGTCATCATTTACTCCCCATCGAGTTATTCCAAATCTGTATATATTTCGTTGTTCTGACGAACACAGAGAGATATTTGGAAGAATGCTTATAACCAAACAGTTTTTGGCCACCATTGACTACCATAGTAGGAAAAATGACAATGGTAGTCAAAAATGCCCAAGAACTGTTTGCTTTCCTACATTCTTCAACATATCTTCTTTTGTGTTTAACAGAACAAAGACATTTATAAAGCAATTTTTCTTATGGTAGTCAATGGTGGCCAAGAACAGTTTGAACCGAAAACAAAGACATTTATACAGATTTGGAACAACTCGAGGGTGAGTAAATGAAGACAGAATTTTCATTTTTGGGTGAACTGTTTCTTTAATAGATAAAGTGTCTACCTGTTTTGGGTATGTGCATGTACTTTGCATGTCATTGTATAATGTTCAGGGATCAGGGACTAAATGCATTCATTTCATGCCTTAACTCCCATAAAACATAAAATTGACAGCCCTAAATCTAATTTTAGTTTTGAATGCACCCCCGGGATTTGAAGTGGATGCCAAAAGTGGTTGTCTGTAATGACCATAATTTTCAAGCAGGCCCTTAGCAAGAGACACGGAGCCCATTAGCACGAGGAGAACACTCGGGTGCCAGCGCTACAAGCAACTAGAAAGCCCAAAGAAAAAAGGAAAACGGGTACCAAGATGGCCAGGTTTCTCTTATTCAGAAGCCTGCCTGGCTTGTCCTGGAAAAAGAAGGACCTGTTACACAAAACCAGGGTTGGAAGAGGATGCTACTAAAAGAGACGGTGAGCCATGGAGAGGAGGAGGGGTCAAACAAGTGGACACATGATGGATGGGTGATGGACGATGGTCACACAATTACCTCAAGTTCTCGCAGGATCCCGGACTGTCCACACGTCTCTAAATCCTCTAGCGCTTGGGACCAGAAGTTCTCCTCCTGGTCCGGCTCAGTTCCGTCGTGTCCAACGGTGAACCTGATGGGAAACAACGGGACATTTTTACCACGTGGCATGTCAAAAAAGCGTCAGCCAATGAGCAGGCAGGCACCACAGTGATGAGCGCGGGAGACGGCCAATGATCTGCGCAGGCTATGGTTGGAGGTGGGGCTCTTGGAGAAACAGACAGACACCCAGTGCGGTTGGAAACACCGTGATGGACACGGCATGGCAGGCGGTGATGTCCTGGTGGATTGTGGGGCTTTGAGTTATGAGGTGAAAGGGGCCGGATTGGTTTAGGGAGGCAGTGTAGGTAACAGGCACACGGCACTGAACCCTCACCTGCTGTCTGAGATTAAACCGGTGGGCAGCGTTGACGCTCTGTAATGGGAGATCAGCTTTAATCAATAACAACACTGACAAGCCCGATAAAGACAAACTTATGAGAAATGCCAGATGTAGATTCAAACCATATCAGTCATATCTGTCACCGTTTGGTGCTGCGGAGTGTTTATGCAGTCGGCCTTTACGTAAAACGCCTTTTGAGGGTTTCCGTCTTAAAATCATTCAAATCCCACTCGGGAACAGCGAGAAAATGTGTGTAGGAAAATCTGAGGGAAGCTTTGCATTATAAGAGGTTTTTTCTACTGCACACTGCAGATGACAAGATCTGAAATAACACCAGAATACATTAAAGATAAATGTATCGGAAAAGATCCTTTTTTGTCGTTTTGGTATTTCTAGTACTGTATATATAAGCTGTAGAGCGGATTCACAGATAATTTGTGTCGAAATGGCTTAAGTCAACATGAAAGTACAATCGCGACGCATTTTACCTGCATAATGTGATGTATTTCAGAGTGAAATAGGATATTTAATGAGAACAAATGTGGAGAAGGACTTGATTTTAACAATAACAACCATCAAAACTTAGAACTTCTCTTTACTTCTGTAAAATAAAATGTTCGTATCTGTGATACGAAGGAAGTGATAGTTCACCCCAAAAACAAAAATTCTGTCATCATTTACTCACCTTCATGTCATTTCAAACCTGTATGACTTTCTTTCTTTCTTTCTTCCGCAGAGCACAAAAAGAAGATATTTTGAACAATGTTGTTAACCGGCACCCATTCACTTGCATTGGTTTTGTGTCCTTACAATAGAAGTGAATGGGTGCCGGCACTGTTCGCTAACCAACTTTCTTCAAAATATCTTCTTTTGTGTTCTGCGGAAGAAAAAAGTCATACAGGTTTGAAATGACAAGAGGGTGAGTAAATGATGACAGAATTTTTGTTTTTGAGTGAACTGTCTCTTTAAAAATCAAGGAAGCATCATCAGCAAAGTAATTCCCAATCAATAAGTGGTGACCAAATATCCAAGTGGGATTTTTCCCCATAAATCCTGAACACCTTAACTGGATGACATCACCCCAAAAAAGTTCTTGTAATTTGATAGAAGACTATATAGACGTGCACAAGTGACAACAAGAATGGTAAACGTGATTTTTGATTTCATGTTGACTTTAAGACAGTCACCATATAATATGAATTGTAAAATCCTTCAAAGAAAAATCACGGGTGATCGTAACTGCGGTTTAAGATAAATACTTTAAAAAGGCTTTGTCATTTCCATGACCCGCAGGCACACAGGGACCGTTTACGGCTTTGATCTACTGCACAATGAATATGAATTACACATTCAACAGCATAAGCTAACAGAATAAAAGTAAAATAACTCCAGAAACTATTGATCAAAGCTCTATAAAAGAGTTTTTGACAAAATTTGAATGTGTCGCATGGCTCAGTTAATATTACCAGACTGAAGAGACTATTAAACTCAGGTAGAATTATAGAAATATTGCGAGACCCATTTAAAGTGAATATTAAAATGAGAAAAAAACTGTTCAAATGTTAAGACATCTTTTGAACTCAATGATTCAGAGAATTCACAATAAATATTTTTATAGATGTGGTTAAGCACTGCTTTCCCACAATGCCTCTTACACAATCTGGTTCATGATGAAATGGATATAGACACTTCAGTTTTGTTTCAGTGTTAATAGATGAAAACCGCTATTATAGAAACTACACGTCGCTTACACAAAACTTCTTCCACTAAATTCAAGACATTGAATGTGTTCCTTTCCATTTATCCATAAAAGTTGTATTCAAAGTATGTAATGTACTTTGTAGAAGCAAGTTGACGTACCCACTAGTACTTGGCCTGTCCCATTCATCGATGCCAAGTCCAAAGTCCGGCAGGATATTGTTCCTCTGCCGACTGCTGTTGACCGGGGACAGGCTGCCCCGATTGGATTTGGCGTTCCTCCATTCGTGGCTATGAAAACTGTACCCCGATGCCTGGAAACCTGTAGGAGCTGAGACATACAAACAAACACATATTTGAAAAAACAAATGTTTGATTTAACCGTTAATCTGACAAAAATTCCCCGATAGCAAATACTTCCCAAAAGCACAGTACATTTACATGGCATTTTCTCACACATGAACACAGGTGCTCCTGGATGTTCAGGTTCCCAGGCTCCGATCATTAATCTGGCTCGAGATCTAGAGGGCAGGGGAAGGACTATAGGGAGAGCGGAGAACAACATGCTTGCTGTGTTCACACACTCATTCACGGAGGGAGCCGCAGATTTATGCTTTATGCCTTTTCGTCTGATTCTTCCCCGGTGACCACCGCCGAGCGCAGCGCAGCCTGGGGGCTTTAAGATTCACCAGCAATTCAATAAGGATTAACTGCTTGTGATTTGTTCACCCCTCAGGGCTTTGAAAGAGGGAAGAATGCTTAATGGGATTCTCTAGATAGCTGTTTTGGTTTTATGTTCCCTTTTAGAAAAATAAGAGTTGGAAAATTAATAATGATACAGGCAAGACTCTCTTTATTTGAATAAACTGCTAGCGTTGCCTGGCTAAGCCCCGCCTCGATTCATCGTGATTAATTGATTCCACAATAAATGTTTGTGTTTATATAATATGTGTGTGTGTGTGGCTAGTATAAATAAATAAACAAACAAACATATATGTACTTATATATACAGTACGTGTCTATTTATACCTAATATTTAAAATGAATGAATTGATATACATTTATGTAAATATTTGTTCTATACACATGTTTGTTTGTGCATTTTAATCGCGATTAATCGATTTGACCGCACTAGTTTTTTTATGTCATTTAGGGGCAGGATTATCCGAAATGTATTTTACCACAATTATATTGTTATTATTGTTTTATTATTTAAATATTGTGTACATTTTACACACAAAATAATATATAATAATATAAAAGTCTCTTTACCTCACTTATATTGTGAGTTTATTCCGTTGGCCAAAAAAATAAATAAAATCAAAAATCAATCCGACTGATTGCATTAATAATTAAAAAAAATATATATATTGTGATAATATCATTACCTTGAATTATTCCGACCATGTTAGTCATGTGAAAATTTGATATTGTGACAGCCCGAACCACAATAACAGACTGCCGTGGACACAAAAGATTTAAATAATGCCGCAGACGTCCACACCCAATGTATATCATTTACTAGAAGTCTAGCATATGGATTTTTTTACTTTGTATTCCAGTTCTAACGTTTACAATCAGGTTGGGCCTTATCATCAGATCCAGCTGCAGTATGAATTCCACGAGGGCCGATGCTTTTCCAGCAACCTTGAATTTATGCTCTGTCCACATCATCCATAATTTAAGGGCCAGATTGCTTCTCCCTGCGAATGGCTTTCGTATCTCTGTAACCATCCGAGATTCATTTATGTGGGGGGGCGCTTCAGGTGAGGTTAGCAGCTCTGTATGAACCTGTTAACATGGGTGAGAGTGTCTGTCTCTCTATCTCCTTTTCTCACTCCCATAAGGGTGAGACGGGATAAAAGGCACGAGGAATGAAAAGGTGGCCATGAGATGAAATATGTCACCAGCCCTGGGATGAATTAATCATGGCTGTAAATGAAAAATGACGGATGATGTCATTTGGTTAGAAACGGGAACGAGCTAAAGCTTCTGCTCACTGATAGGCTAATTATAATTCATTTTTATAGACCCAAACCGTGAGATATCAGTAGAGCTGTCAACTGTGTAATCTAATTAATTGATATCATCATCTGCCTGAATCGCTCCAAAATTTCCTTACGGAATTCACGTCCGGGGGCATGGTTGTTTGGAAAGAAAAGTTGGCCTCCCAACCAACCTGACATGGCAACATTGGTGTGAGTTTGGGGGCGGGACTATCTGTTTATCCAAACAATGGTGGACAGGATGAGTGTTTGCAAAAGAATGAAATTTCACTAAATGTTTCATTCGGTGACACTAGTGGTAAAAACAGACATCTAAGCATAAAGTATCTACAAAACAAAAACGAAACACATTAGGCTTATTTACAAAAAACGTAAAACTTAAATAAAAACAAACAAAAAAACCTTTCACAAAACACTGCTGTAATCGCTTCATAACCATTCTGTTCTCATAATAAATTGCTTTGTATGTATTACAACCGTGTGGACCAACTAACAAATCGTTATTACAGTTATTGTTTTCACTAAACATACACGGATCTGCGTGGGAGCAATACCTACAGGGATTATTCATATCCGAACGGCAACGATTCCACAGAACATTAAAATGTGCGATGTGCCTACTTGACATGCTCGGTGCAAAAGCTGATTGTATTTGTCTTGACCAGGAGGCCTCAGTGAGAGCTGATTGTAATCCAAACACATTGCCGGCGAGTTACACAAATGGTCGTGTGCATCCCAGCACTCATCTGGACTCATTTTCCATTTAGTAAAATAATGCATTTTTCCCATATTTCCCGCCAGCTGGCCTAATAAAAGACACTTCCCAATGCAGATTACTGTAAATAATTACCAGGGTAAATACACATTTGCAAGTCTAGAGAGAAATGCAATCTCAATTAAACCTACATTACACCTGCTGGGCTAAACTCCCAAGATGCAATGGGGCCGACAGTGCTTAGAGCTGTAGTTAAGCGTGAGAGATCCAGAGGTGTAATCTTAAGAACAGGTGGCGTATCCATGGTGACCATAATGTTCAGGTTATAAAAGACACGGTAGACATGTTCCATGAGGATAATGCTTCTTGTTAAGAACAGATCAAAGAGTAACATTCCAATATGATCAAGATGTCAAGATGTGCTCCAGATGTGTCCATCATGATGCATCATACTTGAATATACGTGAATATTATTTTGGCGCTAAACTTAACGGGCGAACTTTTCTATATCATTGCTATGCACTGCGCATTGCATAAACATAAGGATACTTATTTCAGTGTCAATACCCGACCGAACCCCATTTTTAAACTTTTGAAACAAATCTCAGCTCATTTGCAATTACAAACCGAAGCGCCCGGCAGAACATTCCAGAAGACAGATGTAATTTTTTAATATAAATTCCGAAATTAATTCAGCGAGAAACTTCCAGCAAGCGAGACATTTCACATCATTATGCTGAAAAAGCAGAAACCAAATTTTGCCCAGTGGGATAGACGAACCGGGAGCTTATTTATTACAATAAAAACTGTGATGTCGAAACGCTCATTGTGTTTCATAAAAAGCGCTAAAACACTCGAAAAGAACAAACGCTCAAATGTACCCTGCGAGCTGAAGGTGGCGTCAATGGCCGAGCCATCCCAGGATTCTACGGCGCTGTCCACGCTGGGGATGGTGGTGGAGTAGATGTCAGAGAGTTTAGCGGGTTTTTGCCCTGCTTGACTCTCGTCCTCCATGTCGCTCAGATCATTCAATCGACCGGGTATTGGAGGCTGCTTTGGGCTTGCCACTACAGACAAGAAAAAAAGAAAGACAGAAATTATTGTTTGAACCCACAGATAATAGGGCAGCAGAGAAACTCAGACTAAAGATCAGTGCTCATTTTGATCTTTTTATACTTGGAAAGAAACTTTATCTTGTTCACTGTCAGTACAGTCACTCAACAGTATGCGATAGATGTGGACAAAGCGTCCTTGTAATGACTCACGACTGCACAACATTATTGAACTTTAGAGTTGAGAAAGAAATAAAAATAAAAGTCTTTTGACCACTGTTGCATATATAAAAAACCAGTTTGAAATAAATAAAAAAATTGTGTGAGCGTGAGACTTTGTACTACTTTACAAAGCTTTAAAAGCTTCAACCAAGCAACCCGTAATCTAATATAGTTAAAATAAAGTCAAGATACCCTTTTAAAAGATCATTTCTGTTTTGCAAAGGCTAACATAACTAGTAAATGTATTATTATATGACTGAGACAAAACAATGAAACATTTAATAAAACAGGATTTTACTAAATACTATGCTGAAAATGGTCAAATCTTTGTTTTCCCAAATTGGTTCATTAGTCATTGGAAACAGGAGCCCATTGTTGTAAAAGCTAAAAACAAAACAAGAAAAGGTGCAAAATAAAAAACAAGAAAAAACGAGTAGATTAGATGTTGCCTCTTTATCTTCCCAACATTGATGTGTGAAGCTATTTTGTCAAAATACGTGCGTGCGACAGCACTTACACTCTCCCTGTTTCTTGATCTTCAGCGTGACTGATTCTCCGGCCATCTGGAGCAAGTGAATTGCCTCGCTGAGAGGTTTGCCTTTCAAACTGTTGCTGTTAATGGCCAGGATGCGATCCCCAACGTGTATTGCACCGGTCCTGCAGACATGACAGCACACAAGTGTCTCATCACAGGCATCTAAAATGCCTTTTAAAAGCCTTCTCTATAGTCGTATTTACAATAATCGCTTTATTAATAGAAAACCTTATTAATAAAGCTCATCCGATATACTGTAGCTCGCAAGTTCACGGGTTTGATTCCCAGGGAACCCAATGTAGTGATAAAACATAGCTTGAACGGTAGCAGCTTTGGATAAAAGCACCTGCCAAATGCATTCGTGTAAATGAGCGGTGTATAAAATAGCATATAATCTCAACAGTAGTACCTCTCAGCCAGACCGCCTTTAGTGAGACTGGAGATGATGATGGGGTCGAAGGGCTCCTCGGTGCCTGAGATGGTGATGCCCAGCGGCCCACCGTAGCGTTTCAGCTCCACCGTGTATATGATGGCACCGGAGGTCTCCTGCTCGTCTGCAACACAGGCCAACAGCACACGGGCGTCCCTATCAACACTGCCATCACGTAGGATACCTCACAGAGGGGCAGAGAGCAGAGCGAAGACACCCCTCACAACACCGGACAGAGAGAGGAAGTCAGGGGGCGGGGGGAGGGAGGTATGGTGAAGGAAGTTGATGGAAGAGGAAATAAAAGATGGGTGGAAAGAGAGGGGAACTAATAGACAGAAACCGAACAGAAACGCTAGGGCTGTGCTATCTTAGTACAAAACAATACAACAGAAGAGAAAAAAGCGAGGTTTTGAGGCTTGTTGCCACAATAATTTGATGTCTTTGAATAATCTCTCTTTGGGGCTTTGTATGCATATATTGATATATGCAGTAATTTGGTTAATCGTGATTGATTTGCTTCATCAGGCGACATATTGTGCCGTGATTTCATTTATCACTTGAAATTGTCTAACAGCCCTAAAAACACAATCAAACTATTAAATAAAACTGATTGTTAATCAAAAGGTAATCAAATGGAGAGAAACGGAGATGTGTAAAGTAAAGTCAACTCAACTTAGGTATGATGTGAGAAAACGGAAAAGCCGTAGTCGGAAAACAAAGTGAAAGCAGAGGAAATACATGGCAGTGCAAAAATGGAGATATTCACATGCATAATACAAAAAATGGGATATTGACTTTGTGATCCATTTTATGGAAGCCCTTTCATCGGCTTCAGAAATGGATGCTGCACCTACCGCTACAAATCATTTCACAGGCCGGCAGCAGAGGTAAACCCTATGGCCTGGACCCACAATGCCTTTCAGCAAACCAAATGTCATGTGTAAATGAATTATAGAAGTGAACTCTGTTGTGTTTGTGTGTGCGTGGTGTATTTTAGGAATTCACTCACCAACAGCTTCAATGGTATAGTGAGTAAGACGCGTGACTAGTAATTTTGACACTATTGCGATGCAGGTTCGAATCCACCTTTCGCTTGTCTATCACATCTTAAATCACGCAGGCATTTATTTTCAACAAAATGTTTTAAATAATAAAGTGCATGGAAGGTTAGGGGTAGTAGTGAGGTCTTTAATGTCGGCAAATGCTAATAAATTGGCAATTGTTGATTTTTATTTTAACAGTCACATAACAATCTCATCTGCCCAATAATATTTGTTACGTTATCTGTGAATATATGGCCTTCCGGTAGCTCAGTGGTTATGAGTATGGCGCTAGCAACGCCAAGGTCATGGGTTCGATCCCAGGGATTGCACATACTAAAAAACTAAATGTATAGTATAGTGCAATGTAAGTCGCTAGCGTCTGCCAAATGCATAAATGTAAATATATTTAGATGTTGTTATGACAACATCTGGCTGTGGGTTTGAAGCGATTGTCCCACACAGTATAAATGACAGATGGTTTAGGCCCGATTAAAATTTTGCGTCTTTGCCACACGCATATTGGTTATTTTAAATGTAGATGCGCGGCAGGCACGCGCAAATAGGGGGCGACGCGGTCGCGACACGCACATTTTTCTAGGCACAATAGGAACAATAATAGTTTTTATTTAATGTTTCAAAAACAGATGACGAAATAGAAGCAAAAGTTAGAGACTGCAGGTTCAAAACAACACCAAAATAATGCATAACATTTTTACACCATCTAAACAGTAGAAGCTACCGTATAACATCACCGAAACCTACTTTTATTTATAAAGCGGTTCATAAAATATTTCCTCATAACACTCAACATCTATTAAAAGCTTAACCTCACCATTTGGCACGTCTACCTTAAGAGGAAATGTGCTAAAGAGAAGACGACTAGAGGAAAACTCAAAGACCCTCAGGGCAATACTAATGAAGGGCTGATATCTGCCAGATCATAACATTAACTTTCCCACTTTACAGCAGGCTATGTTTGTGTGTGCGTACATTTGTACACGCAGACCGTCTGTGCTGGGGGTCTGGGAATGTTCGTTAACACGAGGTCGGCTCATTACGCCTTTGTTTTTCAGACGATGGACTAATGGAGAGTTCGGAGGGAAATTACCCCATTTAGCACGCAAGTCAGGGCCCTCGCTCATTCTGCTGATGGTGCCCTTGATGATTTGTTGTCACAGCTCTAAAAAAAAAGCGTGTGCACAAAACGAATGTCAACCCTAATGTTCTCAGCGAGAAAGATCTAAACGATCTTTTTAGCTTTGAGCAAACAAGCATGAGGTCTTTTCTGCGCTTAGACACGCAAGGAGCCGTTCTATGGATGCGATGTATGAAATATAAATGTGACATAAAAGGCACTGCGGTTATTTTTTGTTGTATACATACGAAGCTTCTGAAGAGGACAATGGTGCAGAGGATTGTGGGTAAATGGTTTTGAAAGGTTCACAGTGGTTCTCAAAGGCAGGGTGAAGGCTACGAGGGATTCTAATCAGATAATTGAACCAAATGAGCATTAAATTGGGGCGATTAAACACAATTTTCCTCTACGTGCACAATGTTAAGTGTGAAAGATGAGAGCGTGGATACGAGGGAAGCTCTGTATGTTGTTCAATCTCTCTAGGAGAAGTGACGGGTTTGTTAGACGGTTAGGTGGGGATAATGGTGACAACTTCATGCCACGTCAAACCATCCCTTTTAAAGGGATAGCTCACCTAAAAATGAAAATATTTTTTATCATTTACTCATCTTCGCGTCATTCCAAACCTGTATGACTTTTTCTGCAGAGCACAAAATTTTGAAGGATGATGGTAAGCAAACAACATTGGCCCCCTTGACTTCCATTGTACGGACACAATACCGCAGAAACATTTTTCAAAATACCTTCTCTTGCGTTCCACAGAAGAAAAAGTCACATAATGGCTTTGGAGGACTCATCTTTCACAAAAACAAAGTTCTCATCTGTGTATTGTGCTTTAGGAATTCATAGCCAAGAACACTTCAATGCTTTCTCTCACCCTGTCCTTACTTTGTCCTTGGTACATCTACTTGAAACCAGATTATATCAGAGCAAGGTAATCAGCCGAGTTTTTATAGTTAATTCATGATCTTGATTCTAGCTAATAAAACGTTGCTATTATAAGTCATTGCTGATGCAGTTTCTTTCGAACTTGCCCGGTAGTTTTTTAGTCGTTTAATGTGTGTGTTTGAGTGGGAGGGTCGCAGGGACTCTGGGGTACCTGAGTTGTCCTCGTCCTTGCGTATCTTCAGTTTGACCAAGTCCTCGCATTGCTGGAGGATTTGAACCGCGTCCTCCATAGAGCAGTTGTCCAGACGGATGTTGTCTATCGCCAGAAGCTTATCGCCGAGCTCTAGGGTGCCCGTCCTTTAAAGGAATACAAGCAAAAGTGAAGAGTTTTAAAATGTTCCTCTATTTACACACACATACAGTTTTAGCGGTATTGTTGCTTTAGTTGTACTGTATGTGGGATTCAAGTAATGCTGAGGACATATTTCACTATAAAAGAAATATGAAATTACTTATTTAAGAGTATCAAGATTCAGAGTCATGCAAAAACATCTTAATTGAAAAATAGTCAAATTATTTTGTTAAACACCATATTTTTTGGTATTTGGTATTATATATATTTTTTAGTATTTATTGAACAGCTTTTAACTTATGCTGTCTTTTGTATATGTTAGAATCAAATACAATTAACAACAATTAAATTAATTAAACATTATGGTAATGAAAATGTATAAAAATGTTTAAGAAATGTATTTTTTCTTTTTATTATCATCCTTTTATAACGTCATTAAAGATAAGTTTATTAAAAAAGTAACATAGAAAAGTAAGTAAATAGTATAAAGTATGTATAATGTATATTTAAGATAAATAGTTTTAAGGCCCTTTAGGTATTTTCTTCACACTTATTCACAAAATATAAAAAACGAGATCTGAATAGATAAAAATCAACATTAGAAAAAAACCCTCATCTCTTTTAGGAAAATATGACTTCTTGTTTGTTGGGGTTGAAATGTGATCAGGCAACGTTTTTATATTTCTTAAGTGTTTATTCAGCTTTCATTTTTTATGAAGCAACTATAGCAAGCTTTCCACAAACTCAAAGCACATCCCCGGGCCGTCTCAAATTGTTTTAAGGGAAAGGTTATTCACTCAGGCATGTTCGTTTTCACAGACTTTCACACTCATTTCATTGCAGTCTGAAAGAAACCGCATGTATTATTCAGGGGACTGACCGTGATACACAGTCAAGAGCAGCCGCAAGCACTGATGTAGATCCAAATAAAAAAACAATCACTTCCTGTTATCGTACTGTTCTGCCATTCCATAAACGATTTTCCTCATACATTTATTGGACGTAATTTCACCTGAATGCGCAATTATTCCACCACATCTTCAAATTAAATGCCTCACTTATTTTTAGGCTATTTAAAAAAAGATGAAATGGGCGTCAGGCAGATTTTAAGGACTGTCATCTAAACACAAAGACAGACTCTTTAACCATTCCACGTTTTGCAGTTCAGATCATAACCTGATTCATAGGCCAACATGTGTTAAATTATATAAAAGTACAGTAAATTATAACGTGTGCTGAAATTGTGGTAATTAGCTGGTACACATCCCCATAACCACCCACACGGTTACCATGGAGACCATTGTTTGATTTTTATTAGATAGGCTTTTTACGCTTTAATTACATAGACGAATTAAGGAGAATTCACCAATATTACTTTCTTTATTCGGTGGAAGACATTGAGATTATAGCAAATCCTCATTGGTTGGTCATGTGACACATACAGTAAAAACTAACTGTGTCTGGTGTAAGTGTGCCTTTGGACCTTGGGTGTGATATTTCACTGTATGGAAAAAATTTCCATTAAAGAAATTCATATTGATTTTGAACGATACGAGGATGAGCAAATTATAGTTATTTTCCGACGAAAACCCATTTCTTTAATGATCCGGTACAGTTCTGCATGCTCTCTATAAATGCAGAACATTCTGGAAATCTATTTTCGAAACATCCCATTTAAAAAATGAACTGCCGTGCATGGAAAACGATTTCTTCACACTTAAGCATCTTTAATCAGATACTAATCATGATACTAAACCGTCCGTTTCTGGCCCTGGCATGCAAACGTTTGGACTCTCATTCAAATCAGCAAGCGGATAATGTCACGACATCTGCGCGGAGACTTCAGGGAGAATGCCGAGCTTTACGCTATCTGCATCGAGCTGGGAAAGCAGGCTTATGCAGATAAATGCTAATTTTCTTCGGCTACAGAAGAGGGCTTCTGATTTGGCGCGGCTGGGAGAACATGAAGCCCTCCATATTGACGCAAATCTCAGCAGCGGCCCTCGGGGAAGTTGTTTGACTGCATTGTTGTTGATTGGGATTGTGAGGTCTATACGGGGTTCCGAGCTGTGAAATCGAATCAGCTGTTCTCAACTAAAAATGTACCGTCAAAAATATGCCTTGAATTTATTGACTAGAATAGATTTCACAGTGTAGAAATATTGCATACAGCTGTGGGAAAAATAAGAGACCCATTCCAAATTTTTCTTTATTCAGCATTTTTAGATTTTTGTGGCCAATCCAGGCCAGTGTCTGTTGAATTTCAACAAAATCCAACCTCAGATGTCACATAAAGTCATCTAACAGCATGACAAAGACACATGACAACTGTGATAAAAATGAAGGGTATCACATAAAAAAGATGTTTTTCCTAAACACATGTACAAATATTACTGTTGTATTGCTTAAGAGTAAATATAAACGTGTTTTCTTTGCAGTATTTAAGATCTGAAAAAATACAGAGCATCTTTTCCTTTTTTCTTATTTATTTCTCCAGTTTTTATTTTATGTAAATAAACGCAAATAGAAACAATATTTTATTTGAAATTTGAGAGAAAAATTGTTAGTAATTCACAAAAAATATTAAAAATTAACCCCCCAAAAACCCCCTATAAATAGTAAATTCAGAAAAACTGAAAATAATTTTGAAATGGTCTCCTTATTTTTACGCGACTAAATATTGATATATTCATAAAGTAAACAAAGGGCAACTCCAACTCAAGAAGCCAGCCATTTATTTGATAAACTTTCACTTTTCACAGTTTGCAGTGCAAGGCATCTTTCAAATAAATATATTTGCATTTAATATACATTGTTGAGCAACGCTGGAGCATTGCGCTCTTGGATATAACACAAAATCCATCCGCTTTGAATCTTTATTTAATACATTAAACCGTGAGGTGCTGGTGGGTGTTTATGTAACGGAGGTTGTATAAAATGAGTCACACCGTTTGCATGAGATTAGCGTTTCTACAGAATTTAAGACTATACAGTATATTCAAAAGAAGATGTGGTGCGAGCCGATGACGTGAGACGGTACCTGTGTGCCACACTTCCTTTCTTAATTTCAGAGATGATGAGAGAGTCTCCGGGCTTTCTGCTGGAAGGAGCTGCGAAAAGAGAAGAAAACAACAGAACTGATTTGTTGTCACAATCCCATTTATTCTCTGCAGGCAACACTCCTGTTTAAGTGTGAGTCATCCTTAGCAATTAAGAGCTTGAATTACGGCTCTTAAAGGAGCAGGCCATCATTAACAAACAAGTGGCAGGTATTAGTGTTTGAAAACTTTAGAGAAACTCTGTTAAGGTGATTCAACACAAAACACCAAAGGTTGTAGATTTTCTGTTTTAAGATGTTAAAAGATGTCACCGAGGTTGTCGCCATGCATTCTGGGATTGCTGTGTGTGAAGAATGCATGTGATGCTGTGTTAGATTTTGGCTCAATTTATCTCATAAGGCAGCATCATTTTTGGATTGGATTTGGACTGTTTGGAGCAGTCAGAAGCATGTCTATGATGTCTAAAAATGTCTTCCAGATTTGGACACCGACCCATCAAATGTATTAATGCTTTCAGGCAGCCCTGGTGGTCATATGCTTGTTCGACAGTGGGGACAGATGCGGATACATAACCACATGTCATATGTGGTCCCTTGCACACCAGTAGCATCTGGGGGTGTGATATTAAACTTCTCTAAGGACGCACAGTGGCATTTTCACTCAGAGCTGAGAATGATTCATGTTCGCATTTGTATTTTTATACCCGCCGTCACATCATGCAGCCAATGCAATGAGACAAGGCGAAGCGTAAGCCCCGCCCCCTTTAAACCATGAGACCCCACCTACAAGTGATGCCGACATAAGCCAGAGGTGCTTAACATGGTGCTGGGTTTTGTTTTTTTGGTTTATGTTTCAGTTCCTGAAGCTACTAAGGAGTGCTAAATAAGAGAGACTTATTCCAAGTGCTGCGAAATCAAACCTCAAGTTATACCCAAAGCTTCAGAGCCACTTTATTTAGTTAATTTGACCCCAATGACACCTAAATTACCACTTATTTTGTCTAAACTGCCGGCAGAGCCAGACTAGAGTGTAGAAAGAGAAAACTGAGTTTCTGTTTCCACAAACAAACTACTCTGTGATTTAATGATTTGAAAGAGAAAGGTCAAAGATTCAGCCTAGAATCTCCGAACATCGCAAGCTTCAGTCAAAAGAGGAAAAGAATTGCTTCAGGGCTGTCATTCAGAGCTGACTTTGAAGCTATCCGAGAACAAACCGTCACCGTGTCAGCAACATGGGTGCTGAGATAATTCAATGTTAGCGCGTTCCTGGACGGAATAAACACGTTTCCTGATCGGCGTGAAGAGAGAGTGACAACCGGTGATGATAAGGACATCTCGCCATATGCTGCATTGTCGAGTGATGTCACTTTCAGATGCTGCACAAAATCCAAACTTGCCGAACTCGAAACTGCTCGGATAGATTTTGGGCATGTGTACAGATAAAAAAGCATTCTCAATGACACACGTGCATTCATAAAGTTGTGCACAACTATATAAACAAATACAAAGTGAAAGAACGTCTTTGAAGGCAAACAACATAGGCTGCGTTCACACAGTTATTGCTCATGACTGTTTTTTGTACAAACAGATGACTCTGGAATTGTCTTGTTTACACAACAGGTTACAAAAGCGGATTGAATTCTGTCTATGAACAATGCGATATGATGATGGTTGTTGTATTCTGACAAACTTATAGGGTGCATTCAGGTTAATTGGGACGCTTTTTGACATTCAACTCGATGTCAAAAAGTGTCCAAATCAACATGAATTCACCCTATTTATCATTCTCTTCGTTTAAAGGAAGGACATTTTTACCTACGTATCTTACCTATTCTTACCTCATAAGTTGAGTTTCTGTAGCTGGAGACCTTAAGAACTGGTTTGTGGCTGCAGATTTGTCATAGTCTAAGCTTCCGCTTGCACTGCTCTTTGGAGTAACGGTGATAAATAGCATGGCCAACCCATTGTCTCTGAAACTGCTTGGTCATGTTAGGCATGTCAAATGACCGGGTCTGGACAGGTGAACAGTGTTGCACAAGCTAAGGGTCAAACTAAAGCAAAAAGTAAACTTGCTATGTGCATTAGCAATGTTGTTTTCTCCAGTGACCATGGTGAACAGGTAGGTGATGTGTTACTGGGACCTCGCTTCTTTACTGATGGATAACGTATTTACGAAACGCGCTCTGTAGAGCAGTTTGTCCGATTAGCGCTACTGTAGAAACAACATGGCGAATTCCATGCAAGGGAACTCACGGTGTATGTAGATAGAAATGGCTCATTAAAAGATAATAAAAACATAACGCTTCATTTTGTAAGGTCTTTATACACCTCTGAAGACATAGTTATGCATTTCTGTCAATAGATCCTCCTAAAGATGCACTGGACTTTTAAAGCAACATCCTTAAGAACAGCATAGCCGCAGAACTGTCTAGCAACATCATTGCGACTTCTGCACCACCCATGTTAATTTATAAAAAAAAAAGTTTATTCTGACAGTTTCTTTGACAATTGATGTTGCACGTTCTGGCTCCCTGTCACAGTGATGGATTAAGACATGCATGTAGAGAAACGCATGCAGGTGCATATAAAAATATACTATATATCACATTCTCTAATCCACAATGAGCTGCCACCTGGAGAATAAGATGAGGTAATGTTTAAATGCAAGTAAACAAGACATCTATAAAGGTGTCGCTCTACGGCTTTATTAGCACCTGTGAAATACAGGCCACGCAGAGGCACAAAGCAGAAAGCCATTAAACCCTTGAGGAAGGCCACAAGAGCTCAGCAAAGCCCATATTCATAAATCAGCACGCGGGTAAGGACGGCCTGCTACGCCTCCCTCTCTCGAATCCTAAATCATACAAGTTGACTTTCTCTGACGTGCTATTGGCCCCGAGCCGAGCGCGGGCATAATTGAGCAGACTTTCTTTTGCATATGATGCATTTCCTCGTGGGACACGAGAGGCCCGCTTTAATAGCGTGGCATTTCTTATAGCTTTGTAAGTGCCTGTGATATTACTCTGCACTTCACCTACAACACTTTGTCTTCATTTGTTAAAAGCAAGAGCTCCGCCCACTCAGTGCTAAATCCCTCCCTGAGGAGCCTTAAAGATGGGGTAACATGCTATTTCATGCATTCTGACGTCTTTACACTGTTAAACGTGCTGGCTTCTCATGCTTAACATGGTCAACTTGTCAAAAAACGAGATGGACGTGTGACGTAGTATTTCGGTGCTCGATACACTCCCCCAGCACTCCAACTTGTTTCGGAAAGTTTTTTTTATAAGTCTGGATCCCTAAAATTCTTTTATTTTTAATACACCCTCATGTCATTCCAAACCTGTATTACTTTCTTTCTTCTTAGAACACAAAAGAAGATATTTTGAAGAACGTTGGTAACCCAAACAACATTGACTTCTATTGTATGGACCCAAAACCACAGAAACATTTCTCAAAATATCTTCTTTGTGTCACCCAGAAGAAAAAGTCATGACTACATAGTCATGTTATTTTGAATAACATGAGGGTTAATAACATTTTTGGGAGAACTATTCCTTTAAATATCTATTTGAAGCTGCTGTCCCCTTTGCAACTGCATGAAAGAGCGTTCTTCAAAACTGCATCATTTGTGTTTCTTAAATGAACAAAAGTATGAGAGTAAATAATGAATTAAGTTTTGGATGAAGTATTTTTTCAATGGATATGACTAAATCTTTGAGGGTACACAGTGGAAGGAGACCCTGGAGAACATTTGAAGAATTTTTTAATGATCTGAAACAGAAGCCACTATGTTATTTCAATAGTTCATATGGTTCATTAAGAAAGCTCAGACAGCTGTAAAACCAACAAAAAGCTTACTGGGAATAGCTTGCTGTTATTCCTGAGCATATCTACACAACAGATCCAGGGAGAAATCGCGCCTTCAAATTAGCGCGGACACCACACAACATGTGCACCAACAATGTAATAAATACTTTCATTTAGAAAGCGAGGAGGAAGACAGGCAGAAATTGCTTTGGAGGTAAACAACTCCAGGGCTTCATGAGGCAATTACCGGTGGGCTGTTGCACGGGAGCCATGGATGCGAAACCATTTGACAAAGCCTTCGCTGACTAAAAGCAGACGGTTTCTATCATAATGCTGTAATGGAGAAAACAGTCAATATGACAAAACAGAGCTGGGATGAGTTGATGAATCACTCCGGCTCGACATCACGGGCGGCATTGATGAAGCAGCTGGCAGGGCCTTCGAGCGATCGGCACGTGGGGTTTGCGAACGGATCTCTGCGGTGCACCGACTGCCGACGGAAAACTGATTGAATCTGCGGGCGGATCTACATCTAACATTCCTCACGAAAAGTCAGGTGATGGTAAACGAATGAAAAACGAGAGAGGAGACACAGTGTGTTCTCTGGAGTGAGAAGGGAACGACCTGATATTTATTTTCATGAAAACGAGCTCCGTTTATGAGCCTCTGGGAGATGATGGCTGAAAGCTGGTCTGCTTTTAAAGGACAGGGGAGACAATAATGGCTCGAAAACGGTCAAGGGGAAAATGGGGAGTGATATATTACAATGCTTAGCTGTTGCAGAAACGAAGGACGGTGGAGGGTCTAGTAAAATACGTCTGAAGGGATAGTTCTCTTCATAATTAAATTCTGTCATCGGCTACACACCCTCATGTCGACCCGGACTTGTATAACAAAAGTAATCAAAATGTCAAAGCTGTGCTAGTCTATACAATAAAAATGCATGATGTTTACTAGCTGTCATGGACAGTTGCACATTTTGTGTGGTTTATTAAATTTAAAAAACGCAGAGTCGTGGGTTCGAATCTCAGGAAACACAGAGCAAATTGATACAGTAAATCACTACTTTGAATGCACTCTGCCGCTTTGAATAAAAGCAATAGTCAAGGTTCAAATACTTCAATTCATGAACAACTTTAAAGAATGTCCAGATAAGGGTATATCTTGTGAGCAACAAAGCACTTTCCCTCAGTATTCTAACAAGCAGCATGATTTATCCAGTCAACCGTGACGTAAAACCCAGAAATTCTGAAAAGACTGCTAATAAAATTTAAAAGGAAAACTCTAAGGACTGCATACTTCCATACATTTACATTCATACAGTCGGCAGACGCTTTTGTCCAACGCAACTTGCAGTTCACATATGCATTTCTCAGTATGCGCATTCCCTGGAACTCAAAACCCATGACTTTGGTATCAACAGCTGCATGCTTCATCTTGAATCTAGGTTAACAATTTGCATACTACACCAAAAAAAAAACCCGCTTACAGCTGATAGTGATGCCCAGCTCCACACCTGGCTTCTTCGGTAGCTTCACATGGAAGGTTCCACTGCTGGGGATGACTGATTCTAGATGAGACAGAGAGAAACAGAGAGCTTTATCAAACACAAGCCTATCTAGCAACATTTCCCTGGATTTATATAGCACTTTAAATCAGAAGCGTGGAGATTCGATACCAAACCAACGCTTGTTAAAATGGTTTGCCGATTGTTAAAATTCAGAAAAGTCCTTTTGTCAGATAGAAAGAGATAAGACCCAAAAGCTCAGTCTGGCAGAGATCTTCAGAAATCTCAATAGAAAAACATTCCTCTCTTGGGCAGTGAATCAGGAGCAGAAAGATTGAAAGTGGTGCCAAACCTGTTCAAACGACAAAAAAAGAAAAGAAAAATGCACCGCACTCCAGCGACCAGCAATTACATATAAAGGCCACTGCTCCTGGAACCATCATTCAATAATTCAAGCGAGCTCATTTCCTCCAAACCAACAAAAGAGTCACAGAAAGCAACCACCTGGTCTGAGAGATGATAAATGCACAAAGTGTGAAAACACCGCAAAGCTGATCAGTTCCTAAAAAAATCATTATTATTTTATCGGCAAAAGCACTTGTTGTATAAACCCTTCATATATCAAAAGAAACCAAATTTCATCATTCATCCATTCAAAAATAACAATTGCTCAGGGGTGACCATTGTTAAGGTGTACCGCCTTACATAATACACACGCTTTTGTTTTAATCTTCCATTGGATGTTCAGCATCATCTTGTAAAAATGACGTTTTGAACAGACTAATACAAAATCAGGATGTTAAAATCAGCCAATCAAAAATAGCTTCCAGTTTTGTGAGCAAAAAAAAAGATTTTTTTAGCTAAATGAAAACAGCTAAATATCAAACCACAATAATAAGACACAACACGTAGCTGACAAGCTAATTGCAGTCATTCCAAGGGCCAGACCTGGCGTACTGCGCCTGTACTCTAGAGATGGAAAGAATAAGAGAATATGCTGTGTGGTTCTTGTTAGAAAACAGAGTAAACACCACGTCGAGCTTTTCTTTTCCTGCGGATGTCTGTTTGAAAACAGTAGCTGTTATATCACGGGCACTTGTCTAGGGGTGCTAATCATTTTCACACATCAAACGTGCGCCAGATGGCCGGGCTCTCCGAATTACGGGGCGACTTTTTAGAACGAACATCAACACTAGGACGAAAGCAGGAGGCGGCCAGATGGATCGCTCATCCCCAAACAGGCTTAGAATTGATGAATCCGTGTCCCTACCTGCTACGTCAAACTCGATCTCCAGGGTTACTTTGCTGGTGATGCTGGAGTCCCTCAGCAGCTGATTGGTCTCCTCAAGCGTGCTGTCCTCAGTGGGGATTCCATTTATTGACAGGATGCGGTCGCCGATCTGCAGGACGCCACACCTAGGTAATTGTAGCACAAACACAATTATTTTTTAGTATGATAACCCAGAGACTAGTCTCATTGAATGTTCTTAAAGGGACAGTTCACCCCAAAATAAAAATGTTATCATTTATTCACCCACATGCTGCTTAAAATCTGTATATCACTCTTTCTTCTCTGGAACACTAAAAGATATTTTGAGAAATGTCTTGGTGGTTTTGTGTCTACACAATGGAAGTCAATGGGGGCCGGTGTTGTTTAGTTA
This sequence comes from Triplophysa rosa, assembly GCF_024868665.1. Taxonomy (NCBI): domain Eukaryota; kingdom Metazoa; phylum Chordata; class Actinopteri; order Cypriniformes; family Nemacheilidae; genus Triplophysa; species Triplophysa rosa. Next base: position 5,938,631 of record NC_079913.1, read on the forward strand.
CCAACATTCTTCAAAATATCTTCTTTTTGTGTTCTGCAGAAGTAAGTCACACAGCTTTGGAATGACATGAGGGTGAGTAAATAATGAAATACTTTTCATTTATGTTTGAACTATCCCTTTAAAAAGAGAGAAAGAGAGCAGTGATGAACATCGGTTGGTAGATGATGTGACATTTTAGCCAAAAGTACAAACGCTCTCTTCGCTTCTGCTTCAAGGTCAGAGTAAAAGAGCAAAGTTTTTCAACAACAGAGGGAACCAAATATCTTTACTGAATGCCAAAACAGGCTGTGAGCAAAACAAACCCAATACTTTACTGTCATGCTTGGTCACCAGCATACATTACGTTTTGGATATTGGTTATTGTTGGAATTATATCAGAATTCCCTGAAGGTTTTTTACTAGCTTATGGTGAACAACATGACTATTTAGACAACACATTACTAGTGCTGTCAAACGATTAATCGTGATTAATCGCGATTAATCACATCCAGAGTAAAAGTTTGTGTTTACATAATTATGTCTGTGCACTGTGCATATTCATTTTTTATTTATAAACATGTACACATACATGCATATACTTAAGAAAAATATAAAATATAAAAATGAATAAACATTTACATATAATTTAGAAATGATTGGTAAATATAAATAAATACATGTAAACATTTCCTAAATATATATACACGTAAATGTATGTTTATGTGTTTATAAATACAATATATTATGTTAACACAAACTTTTATTCTTTATGCGATTAATCGCGATTAATCATTTGACAGCCCTAGAAATTACTATGCTGTAAAATGCCACAAACTGGGATGCATGTCACGATTCAGTACATCGCATGGCATCACAATATTATATAATGAGAAAACAGAAAGCATTATATTAATAAAAGATTGCATCAACACAGCTCTAAAAGCTATTCTGGTCCACAAGCACCAAACCATCAGAAACGCATTTATGCTGCTTCAGGCTGGTTATTTCAGCATGATTCTCCTCCCGGCATCAAATCACAGACATTAAAAGGTTTACGCCCATAACTGCAATTACAACATCAGCTGGCAGCTACGAGTCATCTCTGTTGCTCAGGTCAGTAATTACAGTGAAATTGCGACCTAAATCTCATCCGACGTGCAAGTTCCTTCGGTTGCCAGCTGCAGCGTCGACGTGCACGTAATTACACTTAAGCGCTGCGCTCTGTCACGTAACGCCGCAGTCAATCACGGCACACGCACAACCCAAATCAAATTGTCACGGCCGGGCAGTTATATATCATGTGCGATCATTGCATTACATCATGGACGAAGCCTCGGCTCTCTACGAGCGACTGCGAAGGACAAGCTGTGTGCTGAGAGAAATGATGTAACGGGATTGGAGATATGTTGAGATAATCGAAATTAGACTTGAGATTACATATTAAAGATCCCCAAAAGGGAAGTTCACACTTCTGTGATAACGCAAACAATTAAGCCGAGCGCCCGGATCGGAAGGGGCGCCCGGAATATTAAGCATCGGAGTTTTAACTAGGTCGTATGAAGCGCTGGGGGTTAATATTATTCATAATGGGAGGTCTCACCGCTCTGCCGGGCTGTCGGGGTCTATGTAAGCAATAAGCGGAGGGGAGGACAAGGTTTCCGTGGCGAAGACTCCTCCCTGGAGCTGGATTCCGAAACCCATGATGGAGTCGCTGATGAGGGTCACCTCTGTTGTTTCCGTGTGGACCACCTGACCCGCCAGCCCCACGGTACTGGATGCCAAAGACACTACAGAGATGAAAAACAGGAAAGCAGGGTTGCACATGAGGGACATTTTACCATGTAGAATTAAAGGCACTTTATTGACATTGTCTGCAAAATAAAAAATGTTGAGATTTCTCTTGAGGAAACTTTCGAGATGCTTCTGTTAAAGCGACAACTCTCACAGAAATGAAAACTCTGCTTTAATACTTTTTTCCCTTGTGGAACATAAAATGAGTTTTTTGAGCAATACCTAAGCTGCTGTATTGTATATGATCAAAGTGTACAGTGAAAAGAATCGCAAAACATCTCCTTTTGTGTTCAACAAAAGAAAAACAAAATTCATATGGGTTTGGTATGACATGAAAGTGAGTAAATGAAATGGTTTCAAAATGCCTTTTGTGTGTGCATCTCAAAGCGCACGCAGTTTTTCAGACCTTTGCGCCGACTTATCTGGATTTGTGCTGTCACTTTTGATAAAAATTGGGTTTAGAAATGAAAACTAGTGTACTAGTGTTTCAGATCAGACCACACGGCCAATGGAAATGCCCTCTTATGGAGTTGGAAAGAGTTTCTGTAATGTGCAAAACATGTTTTTATGTATTTGTACACATATTTATATGTATTAAAATGTCATCTGCACTCTTTTAGATCATTCAGCTTTATATATTAAAATGTTTATTTTTTTCTTATTTTGACCATAATAATACACAGTAACCTGAAGACTTGAGCTACACCCAAAATGTCATTTTATTGCCCTAAAAAACACGAGTCAAACATTTTCTAAATAATGTCAAAATCTATATAAAAAATGTGTAAAACATTAAAAAAATTCTTTATCGGGTCACTGTACCCTGTTGTTTGTAATTCAGTGATTGAAAGAAAAAAATCTGGAAAAACAAGCATAACCAATCTGATTTAAACACAGCGCTGCGCTCCATTTACAATAGTCTATTTCAGTAAGTCACACTGAATGCATCTCAATTGTAAAGCCAGAGAATCGTTTAAAACCAGGCTACAAAGGACTTATTTTACCTTACATACATTTGTGGACACTACATGTGCACACCTCCAAAAAAAACAAAACAAGTGAAAACAATCTAACACCTAAGCACTCGTAGCACAATGAATCCAGCATCCTAGACATCATGTAGAGATATTCAAGATCCTATTTCGTAGCGGAATGCTACATTAAACCCCCAATGGACCACAAGCGTCCGTCTGTAATGCCTCTTTAAATAATACATACCCCATCTCAATATCTTGTTCCGGTTCAAGCCAAACAGCCTTTTTATTATTATTGCACCTACGGTATTAACTTATTTTACATAATGGTTTTGGTAACATTGCACTTGAATCTTGACATCACGGCTTATTTTTTAGTTGATAGGAAATGGAATTACTACATCCCCAACACGGATGTTATTACACAATGCATTGCGCCGCTATGAGACATCTTGCATATGCTAGACTAGCAGGCTATTTGACACCAAACCCAAAAGCTCTTTACACCACCACAACAGCTAAAAGGGAAAACAGAATCCAGACATGACGCATTCTTAAAGAGTCCCTTATTCTCCCAGGATCGCTCTACTGTGACTTCAGAGTCCATCTGTCTGAGATTGATGGCCACGCTCACGGGCTAGATTTACCGCACCAGACACCTTTATTGTTTTAAATGCGGTGACCTTTCCATTTTTATTGGAAATGAGGGATGAGAAAGGGAGGCTGATGTGACGCAGAGGAGGACAGGACGACTCTTTGTGTGCGAGGAGGATGCTGAAATGTATCAGGGAAGGTTCTGCGGGACACATCGATCAACATCGGTTTGGGACTTCTCGCATCCGTAGCATGTAAAATGATACCGACTGGTCTTTTCGTAAATGGGTTACACCGTCTTGGGCCTGCAGTCTATAAAATAACTGGAAAGGGCTTTTATGCTTTGGGGTCTTGGATCAGTCTCGCTTCTCGGGGTGATTTGGTTAAGTGGAGTCTTCATATCTGGTTGACTTCAAAGGCTCTGGTAGACAAGGAAACACCCGAGGGGTCATGTTGTGCAGATCTTCGAGAATCGCAGAGTTATTCTTTCTTTCGAATCCTTCTGCGAGAAATGTTCTTTTCTGCTTCCCACAGAAACACGAGTCAGCTGTGGACCATAGACCTCAGAATGAGTCACAGCACTTTTGTTTTCCTCAGCCAAAACTCAAAGCCAGTTTTGGTTGTTTCTAGTCAAACTTTTTCAGCTCTTGATTTATGTTAACATTCACCAATGCATTCATCACTTATAACGTGGCCGGAACGTTACCCAAGACCTTTAAAAATAAATTATACACAAAGCTTGGCCGACGCATTGCAAACATTTAGTGACATTGGCTTACACTAATGCTCACTATAGCACCCCTAGTGGCGATGTTGAAATCACAACAATGCACAAAATTGAGCTTTCATACAGTAGATAGAAGCATTTGCATTTACAAATGTGCGTCTCAGGCCTTCCAGTCCTCAATTCTGTCCTTTAATGTAATCACATTTTCTTCGTGCAGAACACATTAGCACCTGAAGTGACAACCGCAGGAAATCGTAAATGAGAACCGTTGGCATTAGCCAACAATTAAATTATGCTAATATTCTCGCGTCGAAGAGAAGCAGCGCTAGTTCGGTCACAGTACATTAAACGCACACCGGTTTGTTCCGGTCCACAGAGGCACAAAGGGGAAAATGTTAAAATTAGCATGACACTAGCTTCAACAAGGGTAAACAAGGTTTAGAAAAGACATCAGTGAAGGGTTTTTAAGAGAATGCCCAGCAGGGAACGGAGGATGAATGAGAATGTGAGGGAATGTTTGTCTGTTTGTGGGGTGTGTTGACAAGACAAACTCTCCTCACCTTCACTGCTTCATTGAATCGGTGTTTGATCTGACAGCAGTTTTGTGACCTTTTGCATTATCTCTCAATGTGTCGTGATGGGTTGACATCACATTCAGACGTGTCATTGTTGTTCGATGGTGACTTTGCAACATGTTTCTGACTTCCTCCATCTATCAATCTCTCTCGCTCTCTCTCAAGGGTTGGAAATCTATCTTTGAAATATTAATCTTTGAAATTGTAGCTTGACAAGTGGCAGTAAAGCCACATTCCCTTTAGATACTTTGAACGGTCTCTGTCGACGACTGTGAACCTAAGGAGGGACTCTTAATAAACCTCTGCCACCTTTTATGCAACAAAATGTCCATCGTGCAAAATCTGGAATAGATGAATCAGCAGAAATGCATGCAGAGAACGCTTCTTTTATTATTTCCGTTTTTTAATGTAGCTTGTCAGAACTCATCTCTGATGTGACCGCAACCTATCGCCACCCGTGCGGTCCAGAGCTCTACAATGGTTAAAACAAAGTGCTACAAATTTAGTTCATTTGGAGCGCAAATGAATGTAGTTAAGCAAATTAGCAGATGAAGGCTTCATTTCTCTTATGAAGGTTGTTTCAAAGTGGCTGTATATTCTTAAAATTAAAACATTTTGGCAAGCATTACACAAACGTAAAAAATCATATTAGATATACAAGATGTGCCCACGTTTATTTAAAAGTTTTCCCTGTTGAAAAAACAGCATATGCTGGGTTAGGTATGTTTTGATGCTGGTTTGACCATCTTAAACCAGCTAAGGACCAGCACATGACCAGCTTAAACCAGCATCAAAACATACCAAACCAACATATTCTGTTTTTTTCAACAGGGTTAACAGATTCGATATAATACTTCTAAATAAAACACTAGGTTGGGACTGTGTACATCTTTCATCTGCTTTCCCCGGACCTCATTTTACGGCTCTTGTAACTGGTCCTAAAATATTCAGTCCACTAAGCACGTCTGAAACACACATGACATCATTATGAGCCTGTCAAGCAACCGCCATTGAGATGAATGACCTTTCTACAAATCGCTTTCTTTAGGTATTATAGACCACCTTGATGATGTCTGTGTGGCAAGAATCAGTTTATATAGGAGTACTGGCCTTCATTACGTGTTTTACTCTAGTGCTTGTGTGATTAAGTAGGGCATGTTTCATTTGTTACATTAAATGAAAAACACTCGAAACGGCTATAACGGAACCATTATGAAATCCGTTTTCTAAACAAACGGTGTGTATGAGAAACGGTGTTTCGCACTCACAGCGGTAAAACTTAACATAAATGTTTATAATAGACCAGAGGCTTCATTTTTCAAGGCGGGTATATTTGGAAAAACGAAACAAAGGACTGCATGGTAGGCGAAACTGTTAAAAGATGTTCAGTGTGGCCCATCAAAGAAAATGGAAAGTTTAATGAATTAAGAAGAAAAAACGAAATACAATTAAGTGGTTTCTAAGAAAAGCATTCGAGTATCCACTTGAGTGCTGACTCATTCTCATTGGACCAAACCTTGAGGCTGATGATGTCAACACCACGGCTTCATCCATGCGTCAGCCGCAACATGTGCTTTCACTGCAATCAAACACCCAGTTTATCCACAGCAGGCGCCCGAACAACCAGCCTGATCAATTAACCACAGTTCAACACCACAACTGCGACAAACAAACCCGAAAAAAAGAAAAAACTTTCAGCGCAATGAGAAAGGTTAGTGTGAACGCAGCCCGTGATGTGGGGAGCTGATGAATTGTTTTTCAAGTCCCAGCGTTTGTTTATTTGTCCTGGTTGCCGTGCCAGAAGATAAGACCCCCATCTTCACAAGATATGAAAGTGTGGTGGGGTAATTATCGGCGGTGGCGGAGGAGGAGACGGGCGCCGGTGACGCTGCCTAGCTGAAGGATATGAAATATCTTTCAGGATCTAATTACTGGGTAGCCAGAGGTGTAATTTCCCTCTTGTGCTTGGCGGCTTCAGATATGGGCAGGGGAGGCTGAACTTGTTCCATCCAGGTAAGCTTTATCTTGCTCTGTGATCTCATTCAAATACATAGTCTTTAATTATCCACCCAAAGGACGAGGGGCGAACACTGTGCAAGAGGTTGGAATTTATAAAGATAGACTATTATAACCGAGACGGGGATGATTACAGACGTACGGCCCTTCTGGTTTTATGTTGGTGCGTCACTTTAAATAGCTTAAGTAACGTTGTTGCATGCAAACTTGCATGCATTTAGCATAATGTGGCATTTTGAAAGGTTCATTTCTGAATTATCGAGGGATGCACTTTGAGCCTAGCTTCTGTTTTGCTGGAAGAATAGAAAAAGCAGGCAAAACATTTGAAACTCAATATATGAGTCGAGACAAGTCCACGCTTGGAGCCTGCACGAAGGTGCTGATACGTTAGAGAAATTTTACAGGAAATCAATACCAAAGCCTTTTCTGTTTATTTCAGCGACTCTGACAAAAAAAGAAAGATTTTAAAGAGCGAATGAAAGTGGAAATGGGCAAAGACTACCGCACTTTTAAAGGTACAGTTTACAAAAACTATATTTTATCATTATTTAAAGCATAAGTCCAAAAGTCTGTTTTTAAAACCTTTGGAACACAATGCAAAAACAAAATATACATATTTTGTGGAACTGCCAAGCTCCAATATGAACAGATATCCTTAAAGTGATAGTCAAAATTCTGTCATCGTTTCCACACACTCTTGTCATTTCAAACCTGCATGACTTTCTTTTTTCTGCAGAACACAAAAGAAGATATTTTGAAGAATGTTGTTAACTGGCCCCCATTCACTTACAGTGGTTTTGTGTCCATAGAATAGAAGTGAATGGAGGCCAGTGCTGTTCGGTTACCAACTTTCTTCAAACTATCTTCTTTTGTGCTCTGCAGAAGAAAGAAAGTCATACAGGTTTGGAATTTTTGGTTGAACTACCACTTTAAGTAATGGACCCTTTCATTTGCATTATATGGAAAAAACAACTCAGATATTCTTAAACAAAATCACATTCACGATAATGTCAGACGTACTTGAGCTCTTGTAGTCCTTCTTCTTCAGTTTGCGTCTCATCATGGTGCCGCGGGGGCTTGTGGGATACATGGTGCGTGGCAGCGTGTTCATGTTGAGTGAACTCAGACTGTAAGCACTCATGGAGGTCGGCGAAAAGGAAGAACCCAGAGCTATGCGAGAAACACAACAGAAACATTTTAGGAAACTCTCAATGGATCCCTTAAACTGATTCAAATTCAGAAGGAAAAAAATCCTAAAACTTTGCTTCCACGTTTAATTTGCATTCAAATGATTTTCAGTTGTACTGCATTATTTTCAATGTAGACTCAGACTTTTGAACTCAAACGCTTATTTAGAATCTATCATATTTTAAGTGGTTTCATAACAGGTGCTGGAAAGAGACTGGTGGTTTGTCACCATCAGACAAAAAGTGCAAAACAACTCATTAAAACACTGGAGAAAGTGCCCTCCTGTTTGACATTGTGTGAATCGTGTTAGGTCTTCATCAAAGTAATGTTCTAAAAATACTCCTAATGCCTAAAAGCCACTTTTTATCCGAGCAACGACTGAGGCAAATCAAGCTCATTCTGATCAGATGGCTTCAAAGCCAATTCCTGAGCGCTTGCTTCAAATCCAGCAATAAAAAAAAAACATCACTACTCCAAAAATATGCTTTATTTAGCTGGGACACTGGTGATGTCAAGAGCAGGATTAGGGATGATTTTTTTGTAAGGAATTAGCTATATAATCCAGATATTAACAAATTAACAAAGATTAAAAGAGACAGTTCACGCAAAAATGAAAATTCTGTCATGGATTAACCATTCTCTAGTTGTTGCAAACCTGTATAAAATTCTTTGTTTGGTTGAACACAGAGACAGATATTTAGACGAATGCTTGTAACCAAACAGTTCCTGGACCCCATAGACTACCATAGGGGTCTAAAAGGGGTTAAAAGTGCCCCAGAACGGTTTGCTGTCCTACATTTTTCAAAATATCTTCTTTTGTGTTCAACAGAACAAAAAAAAAAGAAGGGCATTCTTCCAAATATCTTTATCTGTGTATGTCAGAACAAAGACATTTTACAGATTTGGAACAACTTTGAAGGTGAGTAAATAATGACAGAATGTTTATTTTTGGGTGAACTATCCCTTTAAATAATATAACTGCTGGGGGAGCTTTGGGCTTTCATGAAAAACAAGGAGACTTTTTTTAAAAGATGGAAAAAGTCTTGCATAACCAAGGGGAATATATAATCCAGGGAAGCACAAGGTAGCAATAAAAAAGAGAGACTATCGCTTAAGATATTGATAGAACAACGGTAAATTATGTTTAACCAATAACGATTTGTTCAATAAAGTGCAGGCGGCATCTTTCTTAATAGAGAAGGGTGAGAAAGTGATACACTACAAAAAGATGCAAAAACCACTTGGCAAACATCCGTTATTTTTCTAACCGTTCCACTTTTTCTTTCCAAGTCCAGTCTCCAAAGTCACCCAAGCTAACCCGATTGGCCACATGCAGAACGACTGACAGGCAGAGCGATTCTTAATTTGCTAGTTTTCTAAAACTGCACAGATTGTTCCCCTGACTACTCTTCGTTGTTTACATAGCCAAAGGCTGCCAGCGAGAATCAAAACGGTGCAATTTTTCAAGAATTATTTTGGTTTTACAAAAAACACTGCTTAAGGCACCTTTAAAGTGTGATCACACCAGACGACATTAAAATCAGAGGAGGTCGAGTCGCTATACTGTTGGCTGCTAAATGCAGTTCCTGCTCGACAATGGCATCCATATGTTAGCGAGGAGGTAGATCACGAAACCTCCGCTCAATTGACTCTGATTAGTACATGGAATAGCGCATCACAGCTCATTTGCATACACAAAAACTTAAAGGCATCAATTTTGGCGCAGACGGTGACTGCTTCTCGTTGCCTCAAATGGTCATCTCTTATTGAAGACGAAAGACTTCCTTTCTCTTGCTACAGTAATCTCCAGCAATAATGCAGTGCCCTTGAAATGCAGAAAGCACCAGCAGAAGAAATCAATAGAGGCCTGACGGGTGGAATTTATAGTAACAAATCTATATCATCTCAGACTCTAAGCTTTCTTCATGTTAAATGAGGCGATGTATGACCTGTAACAATCTTGTTAGCGACACATCATCCTATCCTGCAGCTCAGTTGGAGCACTAAGGTTGTGGGTTCGATTCTCAGAGAACACACATAGCGTAAATAAAAGCGAAGCGTGCCGAATGCAAAAATGGATGTCAATTATAATTGACTACATGTCCCAGAATTCACTTGGGCCTGAAATGTCTACAAGAAATTATTCTTAATAAGGATTGTGATACATATCACCATTTCACAGTCTCCAATTGGCTGAATGGCTCGATGCTTTCTGACTTTGTACTCCATCTTTGCTCTTTGCCCTAATGTGCTCAACAACGCCCACAGTTGGGGAATAAAAGGCAAATACAAAACAGAGAACAAAAAGAGAAGAAAAAACAAAGAACAGTGTTAGCTTCAGCGGCTCGGAGAAACCGCCTGAAAACAATTTAGTTCTGCTCTGTTTTTCTAGAAGATCAAATATAATCCGATAAAAACGACAAGAAAACAAAGAAAGCATTATAAAATATAGCAGAACCGAGGCGCCCCAACGATGGCTTAGAGCCACAAAGTGCCGCCCATTTTTTGACAGATGAGACATCAATCATTATTAAGATAACTTCATATCCTAAGAAACAATTTCCAGTGGAGGGATTCCTCGCTACGCCAACAATCACAAAAAATGACCTGGAGTTTTTTATTAAACAGCGACCCGAAGATCAATTTCACACGCTAACGACGCCGTCACGACACCGGGACCTTAATATAAATAAATCTGTTTAGAGATGATATTAAAGAGACACAAAGAGGGATACAAGAGGATGATTGAGGATTATTGAGGATGAAGGAAGGTAGGAAGGAGCATTACGGGGGTTGTTCGGAGAGGTTTTCTGCTTGGCCTGGCTGTGGGACTGGTCGGGGTGGTAGGTGTTATAGTGCTGGTAGGGGAGGAAGTTGCTGTTGTTGTTGGTTCCGGATTCCCAGGGAAGCGGCCGGTTACTCCTCTGCACCTTGACTGAGCACATGGAGAGGAGAGAGACGGGTGTCAAACATTCAACATCACACATCATGTACAGCAACAGGTATAACAGACATAGGATACAACATACAAAGAGAGACGCTATTTTGTAGGAATTACTGTATGTAATTTTAACCTTGGGTTATGTTTAGCCATGTTTCACACTTGAAAGTGAGTTGGCATTGCTTTGAAGCACTGCTATTAAAGGGACCGTTCACCCCCAAAAATTCTGTCATCATTTACTCACACTCGAGTTGTTTAACAAATGTAATGTTCCGATGAACACAGAGAAAGATATTTGAAAGAATGTTTGTAACTAAACAGTTCTTGGTCACCATTGACTACCATAGTAGGAAAAATTTCAATGGTTGACAAAAGTGCCCCAGAACTGTTTGCTTTCCTACATTCTTCAAAATATCTTCATTTCTGTTCAACAGAACCAAGAAATGTATAAAGCAATTTTTCCTACTATGGTAGTGAGTAATGAGGGTGAGTAAATGAAGACAGAATTTTTATTTTTGGGTGAACCGTTTCTTTAAAAATGCCCCAAAAGATGATTTACAAACTGTCAGTAAAGCGCAAACAGTCTGAAACCTAAATCAAGGCAGTTAACAATTGTAAGTACAGAACGGTCCTTTAATATGAAACACAACTGCTTTTCATATTAATAAAAGCATTAAAATAAATGCAATTATTATTTATTTTATTTAATAATAAATAAAATAAATAGTCAAATAAAATAAGAACAGGCTTAATAAAATCTGATGCAAATCTTCAAAGACTCAAGCAATGTTCTAGTTCGAACCAGGCAACGTTGCAAATGATGCAGACCTGACAAAAATGCACCTGCATCGCAACATCACAACTTTTCTCATAAATGTTTCTGCTTCTTTTCGCTGACTCTTTTGCATCGCACAAGACCAGCATTTAGTCATGTTGTAAAGTGCTGCAAGGTCTTAAATATCCGACAGCATCTCTCTTAGAGACATCAGAAGAAACAAACACCGCATCCGACCGCTGAATTGATCTTTTTCTATTTTTGCTTTTCTCTGTTTGAGTTAATTTTGGAATCATGTTTACCCTGACCAATGCTTTCGAACACATAAGCACACAGCCTGCAAAGAGAGATTACAAAAACAGAGACTGTGGGTGAGGCTGTGAAACAGAAGGAAAGAGACATTGGGTTGAGGAAGCATGTGTTTTTGTGTAAGCGTAGAGACCAGGGATCTATCATGATGATAGCGCACAGATCAGCACAGGCCTGAGAGACAGTGAGAAATCCTTTGAGGCTAAAGGTAATCTAGCTTGGACAGATGAGAGACATTACTTCTTCAATTGTGTGTGTGTGTGTGTGTGTGTGTGTGGTAAGAGCAGCGATTGTTCGTGTATTATAAAGGGAAGGTGTAAATGAATGCCTGATAGATGTTCCTGCCGTTTTCCCCCCAGTGTAATACTCTTTTTTTGTATATAGCAGGGCTGTTCAATTATAAAAATCACAAATAATCTTTTGGCTGTTTATGTGATTATCTCCAGTTTTAATTAGCTTGAATTGGCCTGTGTATAGAGGCCGAACCAGTTTTGGCTCACACACTTTATACTCCGGTGAATATTTCTTAGGAGAGGTTAATTTTTTATTTATTTATTTAGTTTTTTATTCTACAAAAAGGAAAGATAAAAATTACTAAACAAGATAGAGTTCGTTAAACGTATGCTGACTGTTATTGGGGCATGTTGTTGCAGTATGTGAAGTAAGCCATTTGAAACCAGTTGAGGCTTTTATGCTAATTTAAACAGAAAAAAGTTTTACCAATACATTGGTGTACAAGTGTGCCTTACGTGAAATTGAGCATGCAGAAATTACTACGACATTATAACTACTTTATAACTACATTATAACTCGATCCTGCTTGTAAGTCGCTTTGGATAAAAGCGTCTGCCAAATGAATAAATGTAAATAACGCATATATCATACTTTTTACTCCAAGGCATTTCATTAATGCATGTCAGTGTTTTTACCTTTAATACTGAAGTACATTAAAAATGAAGTACTTTCTTTTACTCTTTCTTTACTTTAAAAGTAAGAAAGTACTAGATGTTTAACAAACTTTAATAAACTTAATGTACATCAAATTGTTTAGTTTGCTGTTTAATGTACTTTCGTTTCAAGGTATTATAGGTCAAAAACACAAAAAATATGATTATGAAATGTAGTGGAGTATTTTATTTATATACGATTGATAGATAATTGATATATATGCAGTGTTTGAATACATATTTGTGATGCATGCCCTCACTCTGGTGTCAGCTGGCTGTCTGACATTCAGACGCGTGTTAGTATTGAGAACGCTTCACTGCGCTAAGTTTATATCAGCATGCGCAAAACGGCATAGTAATGCGAGAAGTGCGAAAGCAGACAAGAGAGGCTGGCCTGAACGTCCTTCCATGAATGTGCTCGGATGGAGCGCTAAACTCAATTTCCTTTCTTTAAGAGCCAATCATGATGCCTCCTACCAGATGACCTGAGGGTCACTGCATTGATTTTTAATGCCCTACGAAGAGCCCTACGAAACAGCGTATTAGTATGCTATGCAGGTCTACGCTTGTTTATGTTATTCAGGTTTAGGCTTTAGTCTCAATTCTTATTAGGTTTATAGATAAAAGGTCGTACAGTCAGTGACCTTGGGGAAATTCTGCAAGATCATTCTAATTTGGCATTGAGGCTCGCAATCCTCCTCAATTTGGCGAGAATTGATGTATTTAAGACCTTTGAAATAGTTGGTTGATTTTAGCAGATCACCTTAAAAGGCAGACTAAAAATAACATTAATAATTATAAATTAATAATTAATAGATTAATAATAAAAAAAATCAGTTCATTGGTAGTTGCATAGACTTTACTACGCAGTGATCTAAAGGTTTTCGCCAGGCTTTCCAATAATTAAAAGATAAATCTTTATAAAGGTTTTTTGTATGCAGTGCATCACCTCGTTCACAAAAGAACTCCAAGAAGTTTCATCCCCTCATTCCACACATTAAAAGCTCCATCGCATTAAGCAGTAAAATGAAGAAATTCACTGTCGTTCTTCAAATGGTCTGTTGAGAGCAATGCTACTTTTATTATGCTGAATTTATTTCTGTATTTAACCTAAACGCCAGTATTTTTAGAGTCTCATTCTTTCACTCCTGTATATAAAAGCCCACCAGCTGTTTAATGTTATGAACTGGCTGTTGCACACACACAATATTTCTTATCTAACGCGCAGAGAGGAGGGACGCCCCGCTCTAGTTACCTCGGCGCGGATCGCTCTGCATCTGAACTGAATCAGATTTTTTTAAATTAAGACTTTGATAGTTATGTTTAAGAATATGGTGTTGGATGTACGTTGGATATCTGTTTCTATACCATCCAGTTGGTGCTGGCGGATACAGCCTAATTTTCTTAAAACCAACGAATGGACTAGTTGTTAAAATTATCCACTGACTAGTAGATTATAAAACCTGGTAGCTTTGCACATCCTCAATTCTTACACTTAATTATTTACTAACTTGAAAAAGAAACAAACAAAAAACAGCACACAGCTTCTCAAACAAGCCCACAATTTAAAGTACCTCGCTTTAAATAGAAAAAGACGGAAAAAAACACACACACACCCTTAATTTGAGTACAAGTACACTATTTGTTAAAACGATTCTTAAAGGTACAGTTCACCGGAAAATAATTCACTCACCTGTGTGTGTCACATGACACACAAGAACCAATTAGACTCAGTGTTATCAATGTACCTTGCTAATATTGTCTAGACTCAACGTTATTGTATTATTCGCTAATATTGTCTAAATAAGCCAAAAATATGAAATGCTTTGTCTTACCAACGTATTGTTTGACATACCAACATATTTACCCATTTCTGTCGTATTTTTTACTTTTACATTTACATTTATGCATTTGGCAGACGCTTTTATCGAAAGTGACTTGCATTGCATTGTATTATACATTTGTTTCTGACTATGTGCAATCCCGTGGGTTCGAACCCATGACGTTGGCATTGCTAGTGCCATGCTCTAACCACTGAGCCACAGGAAAGCTGTCTTTTCTGAAATGCGTTCAAAAATATAGTTACTATTCAATAGCATTATTATTATATATTATATTTAATATCATGTTTAGCTGAAGACGTAGCATGGCATGAGGGTGAGTAAATTATGGTGTTATTTTCATTTTCCCGTGAACTATACCTTTAACTGAGCTTTCCCATCTTGCAATATTTTCTGTTTGCTTTAATAGCATCTCACTGTGCTGCTCTCCAGTCAGGGAGCAAGATGTCTTGAGAGAACATTAGCCGACCTCAGAGCTATACATCATAAGCACTACCCAAGCCTGTCAGCTATTCCCTTCAATCCATTCTCTCTCTCAGATATATATAAGACACAGTGAAAATTGTAAATTCAGCCCCCTGATGACAGATGATATAGAAAATCATTGGATTACTCCAAGCCTTTCTTTCAAACTCACTAACAGCCCGGCTTTTCACATCTTTGCGGTATAAATCCCACCCTATCTGGAAGTACAACGGCATTGGAGCCCTGGTGCTGAGTGTAGCATCCCTTCCTGATAAAACATGACAGGGTAACACTGGATGTCATGAGGGTCTATGGTCCCCTTTCTGAAAGAATCATTGTTGTTTAAACTTTTCCTGCCCTTGTTATCAAAGCATTTGGTGCCGCACAGCCTAATAAATGCCTGTCAGGTGATAAGGAGGAGCTTTTGAACAACATGTTACCCCTCATGACGCAAGACACACAGCAACATGCTTTGCCCTTGAACAGCCCTGACTGCAGTAACAATATCTCAGCGGGAAAGATGCTTAAATTTTGAGATAACCGCCTGGCGCAGCTGGCCTTGCACTCGGCTATCAAACCGTGCGATAAGACAACGCTGTGTCTAGGAACCACAGGGTTGATATCAAAGACAAGCGGGAATTATGTTAGGCATTAATTATGCATGTGGCATCACTTTCAATATTGATGAACTAGTTACGGAACGTTTCCAATCAGAGTGCTGGGCTTTGATGTGCTACTCACATGTGGAGCACAATGGTTCCTATTAATAAATGTGATCAAACATAACACTGAAATGGAGATCATCTAAATAATGTTTTTACTAACCAAGATTTCCAATTTGTGCCGCTTTATGGCATTTAAAGCACAAGACTGAACTGCGAAAGATGCAAGTCAGTTCAAATCAAGAGGAAATACAGAAAATTGGAATTGAGGAAGCGCCCCGAATTCAACTAAGTATTTCTCACTGGTGATGACGGAGTGTCTCAACAAAAGTTGTTTGTTTGTTAATTTACAATAATTAAAAACAAAATATTTGAATAATTCTTATCAATTAAAATATTCAATTTAACCTTTCTCACCAGAATGTGTTTCAACAAGAGTTGTTTTTCTAATAAAATGACACTAATTTGTAATATGCAGTATATATATATATATATATATATATATACTGTATATATATATATATTTAAATGTAATCATAAAATTCAATGTAATTATTGCATTTAATATTTCTCACTGGTGACAGCTTTACCAGAATGTGTTTTAACAAAAGTTGTTTTTCTAATAAATGAAACTGATTTTATAAATAAAAAAATGTAAATAATTTTTAATAATTCAGTTCAATTTGACTAAACTCATTTAATTAAATTAAATTATATTTAATTATTCAATTCAATCTTTCTCACTGGTGACAGCTTTATCAGAGTGTGTTTCAGTAGAAGTCTTTTGTAATAAACCTACTCTGTAATTTTTTAATAATTTTTTATAAAATACATTGTAATGATGTACTGTAAAGTCTACTGTAGTAGTCCATGGAGTCATGCGTGTCTCTCTTACCATGTTCAGGTCCCTTGAGAGCCAATCTTGTTTGATGGTGGGGCAAAATCTCCATTTTGACATGTTCTGAAGCGCTAGCTAGCAGTTGGGTGGCTTCGGCCAGCGTGCAATACTCCATACTCGTGCCATCCACCGATAAGATGTGATCTCCGGCATGCAGGGCACCACACCTGCAAAGACAGTGACATCACTTCCTGTTCAGACACTTCTACTGCCATCGTTATTTCAAATTCCGAAATGTAAACTCATAAAACCAGTTCTCCACCATGTTGTACAACTTTCCATATCTGCATTAAGGTCATGGTTTATCGGCTATCGCTGATTTATTAACAACACCTCCTTAATATTTCTCCCAAGATGTAAACTTTGAAATCATCTCACAAGTGCTAATACTCAGATGGCAAAGTTTTCACTTGCTCAGCACTCCACCACCTCTATTATTGTTCCGGCCCTTTCCTCCGGCCTGAAATCTAGATGAGTTATTGATATTCTATAATTAGTCGCTAAGCTTTATGCATTACGAACTTTTGAAAATTTCACAAGCCGCCATCAGGTTTCCACAGCGTGCATTTCTCTCCGCTCAACACATCGATCTGGCTAGCAGAACAAAGGAAAAATGATGAGCAATGACGCTCCTTTCGCTAGAATCAAAGCGGTCGCCCTCCGCTGCTTTCGGGAAGTGATTGCGGCTGTAATTACCTATCGGCGATGCTGGCCGGTTTGACCTTATCGATGATGATGACCTGCTTGTTGCAATACATGGAGGTAGAGAGAGCCAGACCCAAACTGGAGCCCATGGTTTTGGCCACCTCCACCAGCAGCGGACCAGAAGCCGTGGCTACAGAATCTGCAGTGGAGACAAAAGAAAGCGAATACGTAGAGCAAACGGTTAAACACACAAAAGTAGTACGCGCACCTCGTTAACTCAAATAAGGGCGAGTAGGTTGATTTGTAGCTTTTTATGGGTAAAAGCACATGCAGTTTAGCAATAGGGCACACTAAGAGGTTTGCAGAACCTCCAGTTTGTTTTTAACACATGCTGATTTCATCCGACGCCGATTACAAAGAGAAATAGCTCCTGCTGTTCTGCGTGGAACAGACAGGATGAGCAGCCGGTCTTTAGTTAGAGCGGGTGTACGGCTGTCAGGTGTGTCAGCTACCTCACCGCATTCACGGTAAACACAGATACTGCCGTCACAATATGCCATGGTACAGGAAAACTCCAGCAGCAGCACGACAGTTATCTACTTTTTTGAAAAAATCATGATTTCAGCTTGCTTGGTTTTGAAAGTGACTCTTTAAAGTCAGTCATTTCATTTATTTACCTTAATGTTTTTGGCGGATCTATTCACAGAAATGCAATATAATATACATAACTATGTCTTCAGGGGTGTATAAAGACTTTGAATAATGAAGCGTTATGTTTTTATTAGCTTAGAATGAGCTTTTTCCATCTACATACACCGCGGGTCCCCTTGCACGGAATTCACCATGTTGTTTCTGAAGTAGCCCTTAACGGACAAACTGCTCTACAGAGAACGATTTGTGAATACGTTATCTCCTTTTGCACCTTTAAAAAGTACCAATGAGTCAATCACACAGAATATTACAGCTTCTATAAATTGTGCTGCTGTCATGACAATCCCCATGTGTGCCAGAAACAGCAAACAACTTTCAATCGAGCGATCCCGTGATTGACTTCTATGCGAATCTGTAGAACAAGCCCCAAAATAGCGGAGTTTACTAATGATAAATGAGAATTAAAAGATGACAGATGAAGTTGAAAAGCCATTAAACCCCCTTTTCTGGCCCATGATTTCTACCGCCACTTTTCTGGGAAACCTCGCAGACCCACCCGACGCCAGCTAAAAAAGAAGGGATGATGAGTCCGTTAATAAAGCCAAGGGTGGGGGAAATTGTTTAATCACGAGCGTGCCGTCCGGGTGACAGAGACTGTGAGATTAACGTGGCGGTGTTAAGAGCATCATGCTGATGAGTGGTCGAGCGAGGAGCTTGCTGTAATGGGGCTCAGATGCAGAGGAGAGGTGAGAGAGGGCCTAGACAATAGCTGTAAATTGTGATGAACAAGCAATGCGTGTTTGGTTTTAATCAAAGCGTTGTTAGTGTAGGAGAGTTTTTATGAGGAGTAAAGAAAGCAGAAGGTAGAAGAGGGAGAAAGACGGCGCTGTACTTTTTTTAATGGACTTTAGACAGTCAGCAAGAGTTAAAGGGATAGTTCACCCAAAAATAATCAAATAAAATCGTATATGTTCACCCTTATATCATTCAAAACTTGTATATGACTTTTTCAAACACAAAAAATATATAGTTTTGTGTCCATACAATGGAAGTCAAAGGGAGTCAACGTTGTTTGGTTGCCGACGTTCTTCAAAATATCTTCTTTTGTGTTCTGCAGATGAAAGTCGGTCATATACAGATTTTAAATGACTTTACTGTGCGTAAACGAACTCAGTCTTCCGTTGGGATAGAAGAAAGCATTTTAACATAATATATACACACACACTTCAGCTTTGAACTAAGAGAACAAGCGCAATGACCAAAAACTTGAACAGTTGAATGGGCGCTGTGGGATTGTTAGCATTTAATGTCGTCCACCCAGCTATGTCCAAACTGAGGGGTGTATCAGTGCAGTGAAGCAGGATGTGCCTTTTCCTCTGATTTACGCTGAGCAGAGCGGCAGAAAAAGAATCTATCACATCTGGGTCAAAGCCCAACAAAGACATCAGAGAGTGATTTCAGCCGTGAGCCACTACAACCCTGTTTTCCTCCCCGAATTTCCTTTTCATTTACTATATTATCATGCGCAGCATGTGAACCCTGACATTTGGAAATACAGCATTTCTGAGTTCGATCAAATTACACAAATGCCTGATAGTTTTTAAATGCTAAAATGGTTGGGGCTGTCAGCCAATTGCTCTGTTAGATAACCTACAAGAATAGGCTGCCCACAGAGGCAGTATTTAAAGGGACCGTTCACACAAAAATGAAACAACTTTTTATTATTTAATTTCCTTCATGTTACTCAAAACCTGTATATGACTCTTTCTTCTGTGGAACACAAAAGAAGATATTTTGAGAACGTCTCAGTGATTTTGTGTCCATACAATGGAAGTCAAAAGATCTTATTTCTTAAAAAACGACATATACACGTATAATGTAATGCTCCGCTCGTCACTGTGGATAAAATTTCAAATGTAAATGAAAGTATCTAGGGGTGTGTCCTTACCCATGACTGACACATCGTACTCAATGAGGAGAGTGGCTTCCTGGCCACACTGTTTAAGGATGCTCATGGCCTCTGCGTGAGACGCTCCATGCAAACGAATTCCATCGATGCTGAGCAGCCTGTCGCCAGGTTTGATGGTACCTTCCCTGCAAAAGAAAACAAAACGCAAGACTGAAATGGACTTTCTGAACTACTGTACAGAAGACTCGTGTAGTTCACACAGCACCAGAGACAATTAAGGCCATATTTTCAGTGTAACAATAATCACTTAAAATGGCAATGTTGCCGGCTTTACAATGCGTACGGAGAGAAAATCCACACATTCCCTCATCTCCCTTTTCTGACCGAGTAATGTGTGCGTTTATAACACATGAGAGACACAACAGTAATTCCTCAACAATTAGCACCAGGAACATTCCTGAAGCTCAAAAGCATTAAAATACAATCACACACCATTGGAGGCACTTTAGGAATGTGGGAACTCTCTAATGGAGCGTCTGGTACTTAAGCTTTCTGTCTGAGTCTTATACGGCGTGCACACAGTACGCACTGACACAAACTGCTACGTGCTGAATGAAATCACCAGTTCCAATCGGAGATTGCAGAATGTCAGGGGGTCAGTCAACACCAAATTGCAGAGGTGGGAACACAACACAATATTCACTCGGAGAAACGGGAGACACGACATTGAATGAAATAAATGGGAATGCTGTTTTGGTAAGAAATGAAATTACCAGTGTGCGAAATGAATATTGATAAGGGTCGAGAGAGAAGCGATAGAGAAAAAGGTTTGGGCGTAACTAGGGTAACAGCGGCTCGGTTCAGACCTGAGAGTAAAATATCAGGTCGATCCATTTGCAATTCTCGAGCGGACACCGATGTTGAGCGGGACCAATGTATTTCAATTCTGAGGGCTGACCAGGGAAAGACATTTTTTTTGCTATTTGAAAACACAGCAATGACTGCGCTCAATCTGTGCTGGACATGTTATCATAAAAATAGAATCCATAAGAGAAAAAGTGAATGAACATATACTACGGAAGCCCTGAACCGCAATGTAAATTATTTTTGATGAAGACTTGTTCATCCAGTACTCCAATGTATAATGCAACATATAGAGTAGATAAAAAATATACAGCATATCAATTATTCTAATAATCAACAGCATTACAAACCTTTCCTTGTGTTTATTTAAGATGGACTATACTGCTAAAAGACATCATTTGGGTTTAGCATTGGATGCAAGAAGAACAGACCGCAAAAATAAATAAATAGTGGGTGGATGTGTTGAGGAAAAATGTAACTATATTTAATTTGTTACTGAAAAGTACGGAAAGAAAAATAATTGGATTATTTTACCACAACAAGGCATCTCATAAGGTTTGATGTCAGTGTTATCGAATTCTGTTTACTTCAGGACAATCTCACCTGTCAGCTGGACCACCAGGTCTGATGGTTGTTATGGTAACTGGGCGAGATTTGTTCATATCCTCATGGGCACCACCTACAACATAAAATAAACAACAACAACAAATCCTGATACATTTATCAAATCCTTTAAACTCAAAAATTCAACATTAATGTTTTATTTTTAAGCAATGAGCTCTGAATATGTCTCAGTGGTATACACCAAAAGGCTATTGGCTCACCATGTGGATGTATTTCCATACATTTATCAACAAGAGCGCGAGATCATACATTTTTAAAGCCACGCTTTGCTGTAAAATTGCATATCGTCGTATTCGCAAACGGTAGAATGTTTCATCTCGAAGATGAAAAGGAAGTTCTTAAAATGCCTCTTTGATTCATTGCGAGAAAATACGAGGAAAATGGAGACAAGCTAACGGAGACCTTGACTGAGAACCTTTTTTTCTCTCTTCAAAAGACTTCCTACACGGAAGGATGTGGAAAATGGCCTTTTACTTTTTAATGAATGCTAAAATGCTGTTTGGTAAATATCTGCAAATTGAGCGTTAGCCGCGTGAATGAAAGCTTAATGCTTTTTGAGGGCAGCCAAACAAAACTTCCAAGAGAAATTTGTCTCTTTAGTTTGAGGCCGATCTGAGTGTTTGTGAGACAGATTCAAAGACACGGGAAGTCCAGAGAGACACTCACCTCTGATGACGAAACCGAATGTATTGCCTTCTTTATGTAGCGTCACCTCCACGTTTTTGAACATGACTCCTGATCCCTGAACAGCTGAGGGAGGAAGGAAACAAGGTTCAAAGTTCTGCCAAGATTTCAATGGGTGAGCAGAATATCTAAGCAAACATCAAATGAAATTCATGTTCAGGTTTCATTGCGAGTATGAGGAAACTCAATGTAATACGGAGGTTATACAACTCCCTCACCTTATTGGTTGACACACAAATCGCCGCTGTCCTTCTGAAACCTCGGATGTCCAAATGTTTTTCAGGAAATGGAAAAACATTATTTTTTAAATGAATAAATACTATGTTGTCTAAGTAGACAAGTATATTTTAATACTTTTTATTGGGTAGATATTTGCAAAACCCAGTGATGAACATAAAGGGTGTGACTAATAATAATTGTTTATGGCAAAAAATAAAAATCACGAAATATGAAGATACGAGGTTTCGGAAGGACAGCAGTGATATGATGGCATGCATAATCAATATATCAGCCTGACAAATTAATAGAGCAATATTGTGCATTTTGAAATCAATATTTACTGTTTTTAAATATATTTCCAAGCACTTGTCTTTGCTATTCAAGTACAGATCAGCATGTTATTTAAAGGTAATCAACCCCATTTAAAATATCAACATCAATCATTCTAATATGAATGATGAAGACTTACACTATCATTCAACCGTTTCGCAAAAGAAAAACATCCAGACAGACTACGCAAGACATCATTTTCAGTCAGTCATTTTTGAAAAATAAACCTTGACCGGGCTTTAGTTTATACAAATACATTTTTCAGAAATATTTGAATATATGGTTTAATATTGTCACTCACAGACAGGCGGCAGCTCGTACTCCACCTCCAGCACGACCCTCTCCCCGACATTCTTCAACAGACTGATGATCTCATCATGACGAAACTTCGTCAGGTTGATCCCGTTCACAGACTTTATGTAGTCGCCCACGTTCAGCTGGTCACTCCTGCAAAGAAATTAAACACTCGATTTTTGCATTTGATAATGTAGAGGATGTTTACCTTTGTAACACAGAACAAGTGTTTACTGGTGTGTTCAGACGTATAGACTTTCCTGTAGCTCAGTGGTTAGAGCAAGGCGCTAACATCGCCAAGGTAGTGGGTTCGATCCCATGGGATTGCATATACTTAGAAACAAATGTATAGGATAATGCAATGTAAGTCGCTTTGGATAAAAGCGTCTGCCAAATGCATAAATGTAAATGTATAGACGTCCCTTGACTCGTGCCTGTATTTATAGTCCTTGAATATACAGTAGATATGAAATGAGAGTCAGTATGTTCAGTGAGTCTATGGGGGTTATTCCAATGTTCACCAATTAAAAAGTCTGTTCCAGACATATTGTAAGAATAATCACTGTGAAAAGTAAAGCAACGCATTTCTTCTTAACAAACCAGCAATTTGAAACGTTATGAATTCAAATGGTTTGGGAACAAAGGACAGGATGGAAAAAGAAAGAAATGAAAAGGAAGGAAAAAGGTAAGAGAGAGAAATAAATGGAATAATTTGAAGGAAAAAGAAAAGGGTGGAAAAGAAAAGAAGGAAAGAAAGTGGAAATGAAAGAAAAAACGGAGAGAAAAGAGAAAACAAGGTAGAGGTGGAAGCAGGTTGTGCGCTTTGATAGCTGATCTGAACAGATAAAGAAAATACTTTCTTCTTAGGAAACATCTGAGAAGACGACAGGCGGCTCCTGTATCTGTCTCTCGCTCTGACACGCACAGCCGCAGTTGAAAGCTCTCGCACTTTGCAAGGCGGAGTGATTGTCAACAGTTCGAAGAGAAATGACTGTGATGTCGGGCATTCATTTCAACGTGAGAAAAATGATCAGGCAGAGTGTCTCAGTGGCAATAAAATACAGAGCAAAACATTCAATTTCAAAAAACTGATTTATAGAAGAAAAGTAGCAAACCGTGAAGGGTGGGTGAAAAAAAGTGTGCTGACATGCGGGTATGTGTTTTGTGATTTACTATACTGTATGTATAATATGACAATATATGCAGTCTTTGCTCTATATGGATCAGGATGTGATGCGTGTGAAACCTTAGTGTGCAAAACCCTATGTTGTTTCAAAGGGCCAACAATGAAGAAATCCTTGCAAAGTAAACAAACAAAAATACAAACACCCCATCTACACTAGAACATGCGGTACACTTATTTTGTGTTAATAGAAATCTTAAAGGGGTGCTGCAACGGTGTTTCATGCATTCTGACTTCTTTACAATGTTAAACGTGCTGTCTTCTCATGCTTAACATGGTCAACTTGTCAAAAAACGAGTTGGGCGTATTATGTAGTAGAGCAGGAGAAGGAGCATGCGCAGACGTCACTTTCACTTGTGTGCAGGAGACAGAGAGAGAGAGAGAGCGAGAGAGAGAGCATACGTACGCGAAGTTCAGGTGTTTGTTTGTTCACTGCATTTGGGTGATGAACGTTATATAAACGGTGGATATAACGCTGGATTTGGAGATCGTTTGAAACTGATATATGGAGCCGTCCCAGCACTAAAAGAAGCCGGACATGAACCGCATCCGGTGAGTGAAACTGATGTCTGTGTTTTGTTGGCAGTGGGTGCGCACGTGCTTTAGTGCAGCCTACCCCTCCCCCCCACGCGCCGTATGCTTTCGGAAATAATCGTACAGCTGTATCTATCTTTTATAAATGTGATCAAACTAAATACTCTTCGAAGATACGAAGTATGCAATACTACTCTATAGGTACTCAAGATTAATATGAGATTGGCAGAAACCGCGTGTGTTAGGGCCGCTTTAACAAATTGACCTCAGACACAAGACCAAACCCTACGGTTAAAATTGTGTAAAAAATAATTTCTATTATTTATTGAACATTAAGTCCTATACAGTACAATTGTTTGAACTAAGCTCAAACAGAGAATATAAAGTACCAGTGTTTGCAGAAAGTGCATCGGTAATATTGATCTCTACACATATCTGTACATTAAGATGGGAGAAAGTATTTGAAAGTAATGTTCCAGCATCAATTAACATTTGCGGAATGAATTGAATTTCATCTCTAAGTTTGCAAAGACAAACAAAAACAGCATTTACTCTAAATGGATGAATAAATGGAAATCTAGAGGCAAGGCATTCCAGAAGGCTTAAAAGCACAAATGTGATGCTTTCCTTTTAAAGCACTTACTGTGTACATATTATTTTTTATGAAAGAGATGTGAAGGAGTATAAATGATCTTTTAATGGTGTGAATAGTGTTCTTAGTGAATGTTCTACACTTCTGACGTGACACTCATGGGCGGAGTTTAAGTCCTGCAAACAATGATCAGCGGTCATTAACATTCCGGTGTCCTTGCACACATCGAATGATGCAGTTACTATGGTTACTGGTTTACATATTTATGACATGAGTCAAAATAATGGTTGCAGCTTTGCATACATAACGCTGGTGAGTGATTCTACAGTATAACCTTATACGTTTTTTTATCTTTAATCATGTATAAGCTACAATCTGCCACGTTTACCCATCGTCATCATCTTTTTGGTTACAAAACGGATCACCATGAACATTCAAGTCTCCTGGCAGTAAAATTCCAAACAGTATGCATTTTCAAGTTTATCTCTTTGGACTACGCTTCCTTAAACATTTACCCAATGTGCATCACTGTAAACATCATTTATGTTTGTTTGAACGAATTAAAAAACATACCAAGCACAGTTTTCAACCCCACACACTCACCTGGCTGCGATGCCACCCTGACGCAGGTTGGAGACGCGGGGTTTGCCGTCTTTGTCGATGCCTCCGGATACGGTCAGGCCCAGGGTGGTTCCTTCCTTCTTAATGAGTTCCACAGTGCTTGTGCCTTTAAACTCATCTGTAAAAAGGAAAGCAGGGTGAGGAGGGTGAGAGGAGGTTGGCGAGGATGGGCAGAGGCAGGAGATGAGAGGGTTACAGGAGCAGGAGGCCAGCAGATGCCATACCTCTTCCTCTCCCCTCAATGACTGTAATCGGGCGTCTTGGCCTATAGCCCTCTCTCTCTCTCTCTCTCTCTCTCTCCCTCCCTCACTTTATCACTTTCTCTATCTCTCTGTGCCCTGTCTGGTAATTACTTATACACTGCAGAATGCCTTGTTTTGTGTGTGTTACAGAGAGAGATAGACCGAAAGAGAGTACACTTCTTTCACATCTTGCTCCGTTTCACTCCCTATTGTTATTTTAAAGGGATAGCTCACCCAAAAAACGAAAATTCTGTCATCGTTTACTCACCCTGAAGCTTCTGAGCTCCAGTCTCCATTCCCTGCAATTGCACAATAAGCTAAAAATTTAGCTTTTGTTAAATGGGTAAAGGACATGAGGTTGATTTGATGATGACAGAATTTTCATTTCGAGTGTACTGTCCCTTTAAATATCATCTCTCTTCGCTTGTCTCCGTCTTTTTTCTCTCCTTGCTCTTCTATTTACAGTCTTGCTCTCTCACCTGCTCGCACAGATATTGCTGGACAAGCAGACGCGTCTCTCCATTCCTCTCTCCTCGATCGACCGGCTGTCATTCAATTCCTCGGTGAGATCATCAAATTCACATTAAGCGTGCCGCATATCTGCGCACGCAGGGCACCCTGATCTCCCCTCACACACACATATACGCTTCTGTCACTACTTCAGCTGTCCTAGCTGGAGTAGGAATAAAAATAAGACATTTGTAATCCCCCTCTCCTCACTAGAGGAAGGGAAGATGAATGCTTATGTCTTCTCCCAGTTTTCCTCCATCGACTCACTCCATCTTTTTTTGCCGGGTACAGCAGGATAAAGCACGGGGGGAGACTGAGCTCCAAACCCCCGAAGGCTTCTGACAGAACAGGCATGCTGAGATTCTCTCTGCAGGAGGACGGCAATAACGTGACACAGGGTAAAAGAAGAGCTTTTTATTCGGTACTGATGGCTAGACCGAAAGACACTTAGGTAAACACTAGGGACGGGGACTAGCAACAGAGTACTAGGAATTCACAAAGATCGATCACAAAAACACATTCGTTGCACATACTTGATTTCAAACTTCAAAGCATTTCACACCGATCCAAGTCTGGTAACAAGTTTATTCATTTTTTTTTTTTTAAGTTTGACTATATTGACATGGCATCCTAATAAAAAATGCTCATGCCACTTGAAGTGATACAAAAGCCCAAAGATGTCGAATTGAGACTCACAGCAACTATTAAAAACAAACAAATTAACAAAGTGGAACTTGCTCCATTAGACTCAATTTTTTCAAGTCGAAACCAAAAGTCACAACCTCGAAAACTTCAACAAAGGTCCTGCACGCTTTATTTTCGCTAAACGTCATCAACCTGCTAAAACAATTAGTGTGAACGTTTTACCCCATTAGGTGTCTTTTAACAAACCTGCCGGAGCACAGTTTCTGCATCTGTGATGAAAACTTTCTGCTACAAATCCATCTGCTTTGTTTTGCTTTAAACCCCATGACTGCTGCAACATTCTTTGCATGCGAATCACAAGCGTAGTGACTTCCGCAAAGGACGAAACACATTTGCACTCAAGGTCCAATCAATAGCTCTGCCATATGGACACAGGAAGGGAGTGATGTCGAAATGTCACATTGAGATGTTAGCTCGGCTTTCACCTGAAGTCAAGCCTGAGGAGCCAAGAAGAAAGCTCCCGGTTAAAACTATATGGTGAAAGTAAATGAAAAGTACTGACAGTAAATAAAATCTATCATGTTCCTGTTAAATAATGTAGTGTATGATTGGGAGTGGCAGGGGCTTTAACCTATTGTCATGTCATTGGGAATCAACTTTCAAACAGTTCAAAAGCCTGTTGTGCCGTGTTAGTCTGTAATTAATTGTATAAAAATATATTATTTTGCCTTTAGCTTTCGTTAAAGAAATGTGATTAAAAGAGCTTGAGGGAATTCGACTGACAGCAAAAAATGACAGTGGGACAAATTATAAATGCCGCTGTCATTTCTCGCATCTCATTCGGGTGAAGAATAAATTATGGGTTATTTGGAGGTTTCTGACAGCACTGAATTAATGCTCTCTACATGTGGAAGACAAGAAGAAACCAACACTGTTGGCATAACATGACTTATAGAGCAAGAAACATACTTGTACATTTTTACATGCAAGGACGCAAACACAAATGCGAAAGTTTAGCCAACCAAAGTGCACAACCTTGCTTTTTTATGCATTTGTGGCTTTCACTTTATTTTATTTTCTGCGGTGTTCAATTTTTCAGTCATTTTAAGTCATTTCAATTTATTATTGTAAATTTTAACCAGTGGTAAACTGTTGCAATTTATAAATAAGTATATGTTGAAACTGCTTAACTTGAAGTAATGTAAAAACATAGCATTTTAAAATAGTGACTTAAAAGGACTTGTAAAGCCAATGTGATTGTACTTAAAAATTTAAGACTGCAATTTTGTGTACTTCCGAGGAGTATGTTGCGAGCGCAATGTGCATGGCGCATGTACATTTCTTAACCCTTATAGCTAAAAGGGCAAGGTAAAATATGTCCTTCATTTCACAGCTCTGATTGGGTGAAGTCTTGTGAAACAGATTTTTAAACTCTGCTACCTCCACTGTATACATAGTGGGGTCCAGTCACGCAGCTAAGCTGAGGGGGGGCCCACTGGGGGTCATCCAATATCCAAACAATTTGTGGCACGGTGTGCCATGGTCACATTACAAGCTCACTCTTAAGCCGTCTGGGAAAAACATGGTTCACAGAGGGTTCAGTGTAATATCTCGGCCCCGGGCGAAGAAAAGGGCCCTTGGGATCTAATGAGCTGTTCTTTGGGAGCTACACTGGGACAGGTGTGGAGGTTGATAAGTTGATCCCATTACTTGTGGTTTCACATGTAATTCCAAGTCCCCTTGCCTTTTCTCTTTGACTGAGGTAGACCGTGCTAGCGGCGCCTTACTAGGTTGCCAAGGTGATGGTCGGCCATCAGCTTTCCCGAAGCAGTCAGATTTCAGTGGTGCGATCAAAGATAGCGGAGACTGTTTGGGCTGTCAGAAACACTATGGAGCAATAAAAAAAATACTGAACAGGGATAAAAGAAGAGATGGAGTTTATGACAGAGACCGAGATACAAAACACAAGATGGATATACAAACATCTAGTGGCAGCAGTGTTTGCATGTGTAAGTTATAAAACGTATGTCCATTTGCGAAAGAATATGTTCACGCGTGAATGCAAGCTAGTTAAGTATGCATCTTACCAACATAACACCAATTTAACAAAAAGTCTTTGATTTAGCAAAACGCACTGATTTGTGTGCGTGTGTGTGTGTGAAGCCTGGAATGGATAATGATTCCATCTATAATGTCGCGAGGTATGATGAAAACATTTGGGTAAATGCCCATTGTCAGTTCCGGGTTTAAGTCTCTTTGAAGGCTGTGGGTGTACCAGCAGGTGGGCTCAGCTCCGAATCGGCTTTCCACCACTGAGACTTCAGCAGTCAACATGACAAATTGGCCCATAATTCAATATGGAACCAGGCATGACTAATGGTGGATGCTTGCAAACATTCGCAAGATATAACAACAAACTAATTCAGAAGCGATTTCTTCGAAATTAGTACAGAATTACAATTATAAAAAGGACACGAAATGCAAGACCTCGTTGGATATGCACTTTCTAAACCGCCTCATCAAAAGGTGAAAAAAACAAAGCAGCTAATGAAATTAATAATGAAATGAGTTATTTGCCATCGGAAAATAAGCAATCTGCTGTTTAAATTAAATAACGAAGTCTTCGCCGATGTTCAGTCAAGCACGCGCTAGACTTAATTACATTGAGACTTTGTAACTCCCATTTGGTGCATGTAATAAAATTCTCTTCTGTTCAGTCAATTGACCACCTTAAAGGCTATTTTCACATTGATAGACGTCATTTTGCAACTGAATGTGAGGGAGGATCAATACACGGAGATGATTTGACGAGACTCAAAATGGTGGAAGACTGCACCAGTAATGTAAAAAGGTATTTGACATCTGCACGGCCTCATGCTAAAATTAGTCGCTGGAACAATGGGATTCACTCTGTGTCGATTTCAACAGCTAAAAGGCTATTCAAGTCTGAATACAAGAAAAGCTGCTGAATTAGAGGATTTTGGAAGTAAACCTTATTAGTATGCCGCTCTGACCTCTCTGCAGAACACACTCGCAGGTAAATGAAAAACGCTATTAGTTGGTTCCTGCGCCAACCAAAGCCTTCTGGGAGGAATACGTTTCAGAGCATTTATCAGGAAGATTTCTCACAGTCGCATCGAGCCATGAAGTGCTAGCCTGCACATCTGCCTGCTCTTTACTCATCTGTTTCTGACACAGACCCCTCAGAGGAGCTCCGTCTGCTACCAAAGAACATTTCAGAAGAGCAACCCCGCTCCCCAAAAAACTTCCCAAGTAACTCCATCCACAGCAAGCATCTTTAAAAATGAGCAACAATTTCCATTAAACCTTCGCACCTTCGATAGTTTGATGACAGGCCCGAGGCGAAATTGACAGATGCCGCTGCGGTTGCACCCCACACTGCATTCGGTCCTAAAAGTGCTGAATCACTATGACGTGCATTTTTTTAAGCTTGCGAACCGTCGCCCCGGCGGCGTGCGCAGCTAACTCATCAGTCACCAACCCACCTATCTCGCTCTGATTATGTGCCAGCCGGATGAATGCTAACATGGCACTTTGAAAGAGATGTGTTTACCAAGAGTATCCAGGATAAGCATAAGCTAGCTGTGGTTAGAGATGAATGATGTTGATGTTTTGGTCTCTTCAGCAGCAGGACGATGAGATCTGGGACGTTCTGGCACAGCGGGCTTCAACTGTCTATGTGTTGCTTAAAACCTATTGTGATAATAACCGGTTAAAGAACACGACACCCGATGGATCCATTTGTGCAATTAGAGGCACAACTTGCTAATCCTCTCATGCATATTGATAACAACACAGAGGACTAACCGCAGGGTTTTAAACGTGGAACTATTTTTATTTTAAAGGCCCTTTGAGAGATACATGATTGAGCGAGTCTCCTGAACGCTTCTCTATCAGTGTGATAAAAATACAGAGATGTAATCTTGGAGATAGGTATGGTACTTGTTGAATCTGAAATGAAGTGTCTGTTTTTCTCGGTTTGCTATCCAAGCAATCACTTTTTCCCTCGGTTCTGATTTTAACCAGGAAAGTTTTCTGAGTTTAAGAAATTGATGTCAGGTTGCATTTTTTGTCAAATGCATTAGCTATCATGAACTTGCAATGAACAATATACTTTTTCAGAATTAACTGCATTAACTTGTGTTAACCGTTACCACTTTTGACAAAAAATGTAAATGCAGAAATTGACATAATTTAGGATTAAAAAATCATGTAGAAGAGTGTTCTTCAGTGTAACTAATGTTAACAAATACAACCTGTTAACAATTTTTTTGGAAGCTGGAATAAATTGGCAACTCCCACTTGATGTTTATTGGAACTTTACATTAATTACATTAAAAAAATTTTTTTTAATAATAATTATGTCTATTCCCTGACAATGTCCAGAAGAATACCTTTAATGTTTCTAAACTGTCTAACTACAACCATCAAAATAGATTTTACTTGCCAAAAATGTTCTCTTAGAAACTGAAATCTTAAAGGTCCAATGTGTCATTTTTTGGAAGATCAATTGACAAAAATGCAATATAACATGCATAATTGTGTGTATAAAGATCTTACATAATGAAGCGTTATGTTTTTATTACCTTCGAATGAGCTATTTCTATCTACATCCTTGCGTGGATGTTTCTATAGTAGCCCTAAACGGTCAAACTGCACGTTTCGTAAATACGTTACGTCCTTCGGCAAAGAAGTGAAAACGTGACGACGTCTTATTCCTGTGTATAAGCCACCGTAGTGCTTTGAAAATTCTGAATGACACACAACCCTGTCCACTAGCCGTGATAAACAAGACGGTACAACACAAAACCATCAGTGCACAATGTTACTTGAATTCATTCCTTTCCATTACGGCATACATTTTTAACCCGCATTTTAAAAGTTTCTTTAAAACACTTAGCATGTATGGTCTTTAGAGAGCAAAGGCTAAGAAAACTCTTTCCATTTTCTTTTCAAAAGCCACTCTTCTTCAGTGAACCACATCACTTAAAACAGACGGTCCTTAAGGGTAAAGAGATTATATTATTCATAAACATGACATGGGCGTTAATTCTTCCTCAGAAGGATCTTGTTTTACAAGATGATGAATTATTAGAATTCCCTTGAATCATATAAATAGTGCAGATCTGATGTGTATTTAAAACTGAATTATTTATGGACAGTGTGAATGAAATGAAACAGTTCACCCATAAATAAAAACTTCTGTCGCTGTGTCTTAACACATTTGTGTGTCTTTTTGTGAAAAAGAGAAATTTTTAAGAATTCAAAAAATCACATTATAGATCATAAAGGCATTTGTTTTCAATAAAATTGATTTAAGACTTAAAATTCATTTTTAATCAAAGTTTAGGTTTAAGGTAAGGTTACGGGTAGGTGAATGGCTTTAATATCTGTAGCAAGGTTCAATAAAACGGGAAGGAAGGAGGCGGGAACCGGCGAACATTTAAACATTTTAATCAAAAATAAATCAACAATAAACAGCAGTAAAACAGGCCGGCAGCCCCTCACGAACGACTGCCGGCCACACGAACGTAAACAAAACTTAACTGTCTGGGCCCGGTCGTCTCTCGCCGTATTCTCCTGCCGTTTTTGTCCTTTAATGCTTCCGATCTCCTCTGTGAGAGATACGAGGCCGGTGTGACGCCCAGCAGACACTCATTATCAATCGCGTCCCGGCCTCGCTTCCTCCTCCCACGGCTCTCGTCACGTCTCCCTCGTCACAATATCTAAATAAGTTGCCATCATTTTAATAATTTTTATAAATATAATAATTTACACTCTGTTAATACTGTTTAATGTACAACGATACTGAGGTGCAAATAGTAAAGTACCAATAGCATCTAACTACTAGCCTATTTATACTTAAACCAAAGAAAATACAGCTATTTTCGGTTAGTGTAAGTAGCATATCGCTAAGAAATGCTGCTATTTTCACTTAGTGTAAACAGAACCTACTGCTCTTTAAACTTAGTGTACATAGCATCTGTTGCTATTTTCACTAGTGCAAATAGCCGCTGCCATAAAAAAATCATAGAAATGGTTAATGGTTCACCAACTCGTGTTCTACATACAGCCTCAGAAATAAATTAAGAAACGATATCCATGTGTTCAATTAAAATGATCATTTTTGTTTAATTCTGTGAACTAGTGACAACATTTCTTACAAATTTCTAATGGACAAATTTTTTTTATTCGCGTTTATTCGCAGAAATTGAAACGGGACAAACCGGAAAAATAACAAAAAAGATGCAACGTTTGCAAATCTTGAATATTGCAAAGAAAAGTTCATATTCCTTTGAAACAAAACTAAACTAATGTTTTGTGTAACTAAACTAATGTATTTTGAGGTTCAATGATGACCGAATTATCTTTTTTTGGGAGCACTGTCCCTTTAAGAATGAGTCCCGTTTCACCTAAAAAATTGTAACTGCATAAGGCTCATGCATCCAGTTATGTATTCCTTCCAATGTAAGGAATCCAACAAATTATGTAACTCCCTTGACTTTGTTTTAACCTACAGCCTCTTACAATGTTCACTCACATTCCCTCGGCCTCATTCAATGTTGGATGTATGTGAAGTACTTTGTGACAGTCCCCTCTAATCCCACTCTTGGCAAAAACCCATTTCATGAGGGAGCAACGAGACGTGCCACTATCGCTGATGTGCACGCCCGCAAAACCATCACACAGAGCTCGGCAGAAGCGTTCGCAGCCTGCGCCTAATCTGTCTTCAGATGGATGGTTTAATACGCCAGTCCAAAGAGCCCCGTGCCTACGGCATGGAGCTACATCAGAACGTGGGCACCGGGCCCCAAAGCCGTCATGCTAAACGCTAACCGCTTCTAAAGATGGGTTTGATGTGCTTGGCTCTCTGAACTGAAAGATTATACAGGGAATTTATTTAAACACCCTCCGAGACTTTTTTTACCTCTAGCATAGAAATGAGAGCTGCTTCAAAAAGGATCTACATTAACAAAGGGGGCGCAGGGTTTCTCTAGGGAGTCTTGAGTGAATGATGTACAAAAACTTTACTCTGGGAGGAGGACCGTGATTTATTCATCTCGTCGCATAACGGGTGAAATAGTCGGTTGGTTCAACTGTGTACATTTTGGAACTGCCCGTCAAAAGTTTCAACACATCAACTCATTCTTTACTTTCCTATTTTCCACCTGTAAGACTATTAGTAGTAAAACTGTAAAATATCACAAATGGAAGTGATCAAACAAATCGTATTCTTATCATATGTAGCGTTGCACACTGCTGGCATCTAGAATGATTTTGATCAGCATTTTATTGTTCATAGCAGGGGGCTATCTCAACTTAAATCTACTGTTTGCCAATGGATTAATTGTAGGTGTTCTTGGCAGTTTTTCTGAGGCTTTTTGTAATATTGTTCATATTGATATCGAAATTATATCGTATTGACCGCAATTAATAAATATATTACAATACAAATTTTGGCCATATCGTCCAGCCCTACTATGGCCATTATCTCTAAAAACGTTATGGGATGCCACATAAGTTTTTTTTATTTAATTTTTGCTTGGAAAGAAAGTCATGCATAGAGACAATTTAATTATGTGTCTCAAATATTTATTTCTATTATTTCCATCATAAGATTTTGGAGATAACAAACATTAGAAAATGGATGAATGAGAAACATATTCGGTGAAGTGTATCTAAAATGTTGACTGGTATGTGTAAAAATATAATATAAACAATCGATTAATAGACTGTTTTTATAAAATGTAATATTTTTACTGAAATATGAAGTCTTATCAATGTTTGGATTAGGCAAGGCAAGTTTATTTATATAGCACATTTCATACACAAGGGCAATTCAAAGTGCTTTACATAAAATGACTGACAAAGAGAAATAAGACGTATCTTTAAAATGCAAATGATTTAAGATCACAAATACAACTTTAGATTTTAAGAAACAATAAAACAGTAATAAAATTGATTAAAAATGTGAGTGTATATATAAAAAGAAAGAGAACAAAAGAAAAATAAAGTAGAAATAGAAGTGCAGTTGATGTAAACCAGCACAGTGCTCAGTTGTAAATGCACAGCTAAACAAGTGTGTTTTTAGTGCACTTTATGCACACTGAGCGCTTGTCATTATGCCAAGTGATGTAAATGCAAATGATCTAGTAACATCATGATAATCCCATTTAAAAACCTTAAAAGGCTTTATCGGTGCTAGAAGCATTTGTAAACTTAGCTTGTTAGACATGAACAAAAGCCTTCCAAAACCTACTAGAGATTCCCACTGGAAACAAACTGGAGCCAGTTTTAAGAGAGTCTCAATTTCCAACGTTTTGTGACATGATATTAGCAGCAAATGTTCAGACAGGTGTGTAAATATGTAACTACATCTTCTTTGTTGACACTCATACGCCAGTAAAACAAATGCTACCAATGCCATTATGTTTCTTAATGCCTCCTATTCTGAGCATTAAACAACTGTGCACTAGAGATATCGAGCAGAAATATCCCACATGTGAGTCTGAATGGAATGCATGCTGAATTTACAACATTGTTGGAGTGACAAGTAAGCCATCGTAAGTTGAAAAATAGGAAGGTGGAAGGGCATCAAGGGATGTTTGAATTCAGTGTTGTTCGTATGAGAATTTGTTTACAGAGCTGCTGAATGCATCCTTCATCGTCTTTGATATCCCAGATTACGTGGTCAAAAAAAACTTTAAAAACATAGCCTACTAAGGGGCGATTCACATTTCGCGTCTAAAACCGCGCGAAAACGCGAGCCGCACTGCTTTCTCATGTGGTGCGCGTGCGGCGTTCTGCAAAGTTGAACTATTTTCATCTCAATGCGGAGACGACGTGCCTGAAAAAAGTGTGCATCGTACCACATGCGCGTCGCCCCCTATTTGCACGAGCCTTCCGCGCGTCTACATTTAAAATAACGAATATGCGCGCGGAAAAACGCGAAATGTGAATCGGGCTTAAAAAAGTTCCTAACTAGAACTGATAAAAAAAGAATATTTGTTTGGCTATCCCCTTAAACTGGAGCCATTTCGGACACAGCCAATAAACTACTTTTGCATCAAGGAGCCAATTTCGGGACCCACCATTATGCTTCGTACCTGGAATACTCTGTCTCCTAATTGCCAGAGCTCCATCTGGTGGCCTGGAGGGATTGGAGTGTTTAGTGTAAGGCCCCTCATCTGCAAAACACAAGAAAACCAAAAGAAATTTGACAACCACACACAAACAAACACATACTCCAACTCAACCTTGATTCGTTAGCAAAAGCTCCTCCTTATTAATCACACGCAAGCATCACGATGGCGTTCTTTACGTAGGTTGATAGCTGTAAAGTACACTCGGCTATCAAAGAGTTCAACACACTCAAAGGGATGTAGCCTTCGACACAACAAAACACACACAAAAAAACAGTCAGAGCAGAAGCCGTTAGCTTTTCACACCCACGGGTAAACATAATAAAGACACACACAGTCTCTCTCAACACATCACGATCCCCAGCCACTCCTAAATGTCGTACAGTGAGCAGTGTCCTTCCATCTGTGATTTACAGAACGTGAG
The DNA here is from genome assembly GCF_024868665.1 of Triplophysa rosa. NCBI lineage: Eukaryota > Metazoa > Chordata > Actinopteri > Cypriniformes > Nemacheilidae > Triplophysa > Triplophysa rosa. The sequence continues at coordinate 5,975,448 of NC_079913.1, forward strand.
GAGCTCAAGCTGCGGTTGCTCGATTTGGCCTTGCATGTGCTCAGATTCAGAGCAGTGGAACACAGAGCGAGACAGCGGGAGTCCCATCATAATGGAACAACAGGTCTCAGACACCGAGCACGGTTTACTTTGACTGCAGGAGCAAAGCGCAGCAAGACTCAAGCACAATTCACATAGAAGTGGAGATGTAAGTACTGTGCGCCTCTACTCTAAGAGACAGAAACCTGTATGACTTCATTTATGAAGATTAGATGGGAAACAATCTCTGAACACCGCATAAATCAATAATGGTGTTCATAGTTATGGTTGGGGATCTGAACAAACCCCCAACCGCAAGTAGTGCACTTTGGGCACATTAGTGCGTGAAACAATCAATCAAATCATGCAGATTGTTGAGGAGAGGTGCTAATACTTCTCTGGGGTAAATCGTCAGACTTCTTGTTTTCCCTGGCGGACGATAAAACAGGAAATAAAAAATATCACATAGACTTAGTGTACATTGAAGGACGTACATGAGGCATATCGAGGGACTATTATTGGAGACTTTGGGGGGATTGAACTGGGATGGTAATGAACAGTCTAGCCTAGCAACCACTCAGTACAACCTAGAAACTTGTTAGCAATGCGCAAAAAACGCCCCCATGACTAGGGGTCATGACGTACGATACACAATTCAGGATTACAATAATATGATGATATTTAATCTGAAATTTAAATAAAAGCTTTTTAAAAAAAACATTTGTTCAAGGTTTAATTGTCATTTTTGTATATAAACTAGGCAAGGCAAGTTTATTTATATAGCACATTTCATACACAAAGATAATTCAAAGTGCTTTACATGAAAAAAGGATTAACAAAAAAATTAAATTACAATAAAAACGAAAGCAAAACGATTTGAAATGTGCAATAAAACAAAGAACATTGAAATAAAATTGTGATTTCAGAATTTAAATGACAATAAAAAGGAAAATGTTTTTTTTCATTAATAACAATTATAAATGTCTATCAATGAAAAATAACATTTTAACAAAATTAAAATTAAGAAAGAAATTAAAAATAATACAAAAAAATTAAAACATTATATATGTTGACACGGGTCACATGGTGGAAGCTCGACCAAAAGAATTCAACAGTAAGCATACCAAAAACAATCGCCATAGCTCTACCATAGGCTACATATCTTACATTATTTATATCATGATGTCATAGCAAAGCCCAGACATCAACCTGCAACGACTTTGCACGGCCAAGTGCTACTTAAAATTTCTTTAAAAACTGTCGTCTGTTTTATGTTGCTGGCAGAAATGCAAAGCAATGCAATTAAAGCAATGCAATCATTGTAACTACCAGTAATGAACCAAACTCAAAACAACACGTTCTGTATATTATTAACCACATTACAATGCTAAAATTCAACGCTCATAAATAGAGTAAATCAAAAGTAATTGTTATCCAGATGTGATAACTTTATCATCGATGGACTTTATCATAGCAGTGGGTTTGTGGGATTGTTATTTCTCAGCACTATCAATTACGTGTCTGGACTACAGTACCCGTATGGAAATTAGCTGCGGATTATTTCATGCATAATAACTACCTGTGTTGCTCCAGGGAAAATCTGCCTGTAATAAATGTACTGTAAGTTAATTAAAAATTGCACCCATAGTCATGTGATAATAAAACAAATCTGTTCTATTTTAATGAGCAAATGCACACTTTCCATCTTCGTGACTTTCAAAAGGACGGTGGGAGGCAGGCCAGCAATACAACAAAAACTGGTGAAACATCTATTGTAATATGATTAAATATTTACGGCGCATATTGTGTTTGTAAAAAATGTTATTTCATCAGAAAAAAGGATTACTCCTGGTGTAAATACATCATGTAGCAGCAGGGGTTAATAAGGTCACGCTCGACTGACAACCCCGAACCGCCTTGTGGGAGGAATATAAAATGAGACAGATATATAATCCACTATATTGACAGTTCTGGTCTTACTAGAAATTAAAGCGGCTGATGGGTAATTTAGTCTTTATCATCAGTCAAGCTCAGTTTGACTGTGTGGTCAGTGGGTTGGGTACAAATCATTGAACTTAATGGAAACAACTGCTTTAAATCCCGCACCAAAGGCAGAAAAGCTCAGCTTCAGCCGGTATTAAAAATACCATCTCGTTAATAAATCATATCTCAGCGAGAGCTGCTCGTGAAAAGAGGGAAGGTCAAAATGAACAGGAACTCTTCTGAAGACTACAGGAGGTGACAAAAACGTATTTTCCATTTTCTTCTCCAGTCAGTTAAGGAGCTAAAAAGAGCTGTGACATTTCTGGGTGTCAAATCACAAACACCAAATTACAGAACGAATGACTGCAATATTTGTTATAGCTGTGATGTTGTGTGAAATTAAAGCACAATAAGAGTCCTTTTATTCATGTGAGGGAGATGATGGAGAAGAATTGCAGTAAATTTAAATTATAGCTAAAAATGTATTTCATATAATGAAAAATCAATACACTGAAGTACAAAAGTCTGATATCGTATAAAAATCTGGGAATTAAAATGCAATTTTTGCTACAGAAGCAACATTATGATTGTATATGAATGCTAACGTCTGCATAGCAATATCTCAATATAAATAATACAGTGATGTACCAAATATAAACCTGACATAGCGTCCTGCAGTAGACATGCATGGCATGCAGCAACCATCAAACTGTAATAAGATATTTTTGATAGTCTTTACATAAACAACAACACAATTTTTTTTTATTGAGGACAAATGCATTGACTGGCACTATTTTACAGTATGTGAAAGATGATGGCCGCTTGTAATGTATCTCCACAGGAAAAAAGGCCAGACAGACTCATTTCAAATGCATAGAACTGTAAATCCACAGTTTCTGTGAACCGCTCTGTAGACGTCACACTTTGAGCCAGCAGTCTCCTCTCAGAGCGTGTCTGATGTCTGTGACATGACTGTACAACAAAGATTGAGCTCATGAATATCAACTGACTCTTGCTGGCTTTTCATCTTTCACTATCGTCATTGATTTTGCTTAATGTTCTTTTTTGGGTAGTTTTAGCTTGGCTTTTTTTCATTACACTGTATATTTTAAACATTAATACACAGATAGAGGCTGTAAAAAGAGCCGGCGAGAACGATGTCAAAACTGAAATTCAGCATCAAGTTGTAATTAGATATACAATGTTCAAAATCAAAAACAACAAAAATGTCAACAATGTATTCATTGGCTATTTCACTTCATAAATGCCTTCAGAAATCACAGTTTATAACGCTTTTGACGATAGGCAGAATACACAAAGTACCCAAATGTAATGGTTGCCTAATTAAAATGTTAGATGCACAGTGAACCAGAAACACGTCACATTTTTTGTTCATCTCAAAAAAAATCTGTCATCTTTTATTCACCCGCATGTTATTCAAAATCTGTATGTGACTAACACAAAAGAAGATAATTTGAGAAATGTCACAGTGGTTTTGTGTCCATACAATGGAAGTCAATGGGGGCCAATGTTGTTTGGTTACCAACGTTCTTCAAAATATCTTGAGTTCTGCAGACGTCTTACAGGTTTGGAATGGCATGAGGGAGAGTAAATAAAATATTTTTCTTTTTTTGGGTGAACTATTCTTCCATGCAATCCCCAAAATATTGTACCAGAAATGTGGTTTTAACGCGAGCCATCTGAGGTAAACTACATGAGCCATTACATCTAGCCATTTAGAGCGAGCAGGTGACGTTCTGAACAGCAGAAGGGTCAGTAAATGGATTACTGGCACATCCAGGAACAAGATTTCCCTGAATTTGTCACAGGTTCTGAGCTAAAGGCATCACGAGATGAGATTACTGAAATAATCTTCCCATCACATCATCCGATTCAAACGTGCCTGCCGATATTTCGATTTCCAAAATCAACATGGGCGAGCGCACGGGAGCAGATTTATTTGTTTTCATGTGGAGAAAAACAAGAATAATCTATCAGCGATGCGCAGGAGGCTCCTGCATGAGAAAGTTTCAAAGCTTTTCACGGCCGTCTGTTACGCAAAGTGAAAACCAGCATGTGGGTTGTTTTTCATACGCTCGCCCCAAGGCTTCGCTACCTCATCAGAGTGCGTCACTGTGAATGAAGACAGAGATGTTGTTTCAATTATTCATTGCAAAAGAAAATGCTTTTTATCAACCTCGCTTTCTGTCGTGGATTTCTTTGGTCTCGGCAGTCTTTGGTTCAAAACCGACAAATCGATTCTGGTGCCTGGGTTGGAGAGAGAGAGAGAGAGAGAGAGAGAGAGAGAGAGAGAGAGAGAGAGAGAGAGAGAGAGAGAGAGAGAGAGAGAGAGAGAGAGAGAGAGCCTGCATACGTCACCATCACACAAAGAATAAGTGCCACCCTCACCACTTGTTATTGTGATCACAACACAAACACAAAAATAATGAGAACGCACACGCAACAAGGAACTAAATGTATAGCACCAGAACTGCACGATTTTCTCTGCTGTCACAAATTATACTCCAGAGATGTGAGCGATTGTTGTTTGTTGTGTTATATAGACTTTTGACAATTTAACGTGTGGTTTCTCCTTCAGTGCCCTCGAAGAGCCACGTCTGCATGCAAATTATCAGCCTCCTAATAAAAGCTTTAATTTGCGGTGCTTACAAAGAAAAACATCACTATTACTCATTGCACATAAGTAACACAACAAAGTCCTAATGGCAAGTGTTAAAAACACATTTTTGATGAAACAAATGAAAATTGTTTGCATTGAAAATATTTAGAGCTTAGAATATCAAGAAGAGAGATGTGGGATGTTTTCTGGTTTAAGAAAACCACTTAGCAACCACCCAGAGCACCCTAGCAACGCTTAAGCAATTGCCTCGGAAGCAACTGCATATTGTAGCCAATCACAAAAATATGCTCAGCACACATTAGCAAACACATTATACCCTGGAAAGCATTTACAACACACTGTACGGCACAATTGGCACTGTAACTCTTATTTTATTCTGAAAATATGCAAATCTAGTTGGAGTTTCTATATACAGATTTGACAGCAGAGGCGAGAGGTTTCTTGAGATCAAATCACACATCACAAGCTCACCTAGCCAACCAATCAGGTGCCTCATCGTTGTCTCTTAGATAACTTATGCATTATTATGCAGACGGCTGACATTGTGTCAAACCAGACCGAATATCTGAATAATAAGATACTTTAATGCCTGTCTGGTTCTGGAGACATGGAATCAGATAATGAAATTGGGCAAAGGCCATTGGTAAAAATAGAGATTTCAATTAAAAACGCACAAGCTAACCCCAATTTCACATTAAACATGTTCTATCATACCAAAACTTCATCCCCATTCAAAAATATTTAGCAGTTTAGCGAAAACAAAGCCGCATAGCGGGGCGATAATTAACCGTATTAGGCAAAGCCTATTTAGAGCATTCAATCTCTCGCTCACTCCTATCCCATGCGCTACTCACCAGCGTCGCCGCGGAAAGCCCTGCTGATGCCACACAGAAATGCCATGCCTTCTACAGCACCCAGAGGTCACACGAAAAACAACTCACACACAGGAAACCATAACAAGCACCGTCGGAGATCTGCTTCAGCCTCACCAGCTGTCTGGCATCTGTTTTCCGCATAGTTCCTGGCCCCGTTTCCCCTCACATACATAAATCCGTCAGTACATTCTCACACACACAACCTTGGCGAAGCGAGATGTTGTTCTGATAAGTGCTCCGGTTGATTGTAAGGCAGTGGGCGTTCTGAAAGTGGCGATGGCCGGATTTTACTTTTATTCATCCTTCATTCAAAGAAAAAACCCCAGGGTATTTGTGCACTCTAGAAGAGAGATGACAATGTCAAAAGTTGACAGTGAAGAAAAGATCAATGTGGCCCAACAGCCAGAAAGACAATCCAGGTTGGTCGATGCAGACACGGGTGGCAATGAATAAATGAACACAATCTTGGAGTTAAGACGCCGTGCATTAGCCTGGGCAGAAGAAACACATTTTTGGTCTTACAGCATGAGGAAAATGAAAGAGAAGGAAGGTTTCTGTGTGTGTCCATATGTCCGAAAGAGAGAGGCTGTCATTCTGTCAGGTCACAGTAAGCTCGCTCATGCATGCCTGTACACTCATTTGGGGAGCTGAAGACATGACATGAAGGTACAGCAACACTTCCTAAAAAAAAACGTGTAAAAACTGGACGTTCTGCAGGCCTTGTGGAGTTTTTCTGTGCATGGTAGACAAACTAATTTGCGACACAAATGATGACAAGTATTCTACGTATATAATTTATATTGTATGTTTTGTATTTCTATTTTGTATAACATTTATAACCTGTAACTGTTATCTCACTTCTCATTTCTTTGCGATTCATTTAATTTCTAACATTAAGCTTTCTAGTATAAGAGGAAATCTATATTTCTTCATACTGGGGGTGTTGGATAAGATTCCCTACATCTCGACAGGTGGAAAAACCTGCTCTAGATGAATCATAGTAAAAACAAAAGCACATCAAAACACCCTTTTATTTTTCATTTCAAGTGTGCTCAGTAAGAATCACAGTATTTTAAGGCCACATTAAACATAGACAACCATGCTGCTACCCTCTAGCGAGATAGAAGGAGTGGCTTTATGATTTTTTAGCAATGATCTCAGACTATTTAAAGTGGGTTGACACAAGCCCACCCACTCGGGGCAGGAGAGTGGAACTACATCATACATAAAGGGAGCAACACTCCCAGCAGCCTCTTGGGTACGGCGGAGGAGCGTCTGCCCGCATTCACCGCTGAGTGGAGAGGCAGGACGTCCTGAGAATAAAAGCCCTTAAATTTTAACCAGAGTGACCTGAGCAGTCAGTTCATGTCATACTCGACCCCTGGTGGTTTTTGTGAGGTGGAAGTGTGAGGGGGTGCATTTCAGAAAGGAGATAAGAGAGAGAGAGAAAAGACAAAAAATGAACCGAGATCTTTTGATTTGGTCTAAGGGAGTCAAAGCCACCCTCAGTTTCTCAAAGTGCAAGCCCGGATCTGATTGGCTGGCTGCTACACACACAGAAAAGGGAGTACATCGTTTTTTATTAGTCTTCCTGTGTTTATAATGTACCAGTTACAACATGCAGAAGTATTACAGAATTTGGAAACTTTTGTGAAATAGTCTTGTTTGTGCCATGCGGTGTTGGGTTACTCTGAAAAAGTAATTAATTACTAGTTACTAATTACATATTCAATCGTGTAATTAGATTACTGTAGAAATTACTCTCTCCAAAAAGTATTTAGTTACTTATTACTAATTACTTTCTATATCCTATATCAACCTTGATCAGTTATTCAAGGATAGGCATGAAAGGGCTCTTTTAATTCATTCAAATAAATAATATTAAACTACATAAAGTACTCTTATTAACTGACCAAAGTATAACAAATGTGAGAATTATACATTAAAGCACAGATTTTAAAGTTAAGACTTTGAATTTTGATGTCAATTCCACTATTACACACACCTATATTACACAAAATATTTAGTTTAATTACATCAAAAGTAACTAATTAAATTACAGAAAAAATAAGAGTAATCCCTTACTTTACTTTTTCCAAGGGAAAAATAATTAAATTACAGTAACTAATTACTTAGTAACTAGTTACACCCAACACTGGTGCCATGGTACCTAACAGAAATCATCAAGCAAAACTGCATCATTCTGCTTTGTTTGCAAACAAACTTCAGTCGTGTTGAAAGCTACAGTCATTAAAAGGATTTACAAGAGAACATAACAAGATCAACTGACTTACGGTAAGTGATAGTTAATGAGTCCAGCAGGAGTACTGGGCTTTTAACAAACAGCCAGTAATTCAACGTAATGTAGCTGGTCACTGACATGGTGATAAACACACTGAAAGGACTTCATTAAAATTACGTGAAGGAAAACAATCAAGCACAAAGCAGAATAAACAGACAAAATTATTCCCCAGGTAAAGAAGTGCACTAAGTACACCATTTAATGTAAGTGCACTTCCATAATGTACTTGAAATGCTTTATTGTCACACATTAACTTTGTACTTAATATACTAAAAATAGTTTTTGAACTTCTATTCATGATGTCTCAAAATAGCACAGTTGAGTACACTTATAAGTTTATCTTAAAAAGTACTAAAAACTATTTTTTGGATATTTAGTGTAGGAAAATAGTGCACTTATAAGTGTACACTTAAGTGTATTACAGTGCATTTTTTAACAAGGGTCGCGTACCGTACATACAAAAAGTATTTGATTTTCTAATTAAAAGAAACATTTTACAAAAAGATGTTACTGTAGGTGTTATACTATAAAACAACATACTTTGCAAAATTATTTTTTGCTGTCAAATTTGTAGGAACTGACTTCATAAATCTACAAAAATGAATTAGAAAATGACTATTTAAAAACTTTTTTAAACATTGCATCGTTTGTTTACAACCAACTAGTTTTGCCTTAATCATCTTATTGAATTGAATTCAAACAATGTACAGTACTTGCAACTTTCCTACACTGTCATTATTTTAACTTGAACAAATTTGTCAGCAAATCTGTGAGATCAAGGTCAAGCCTGTTCGTTCCCTACACTGTCAACTTTCTGCAATAACATTCTAGCAAGTTCACTGCAGTACAAATGACATCATTTGGGTCCAGATAATGCTCTGAACCGCTCAGCCATCAGGGCAGACCACCGGCACCAGGGCTATAACTCATCCTCGGACCCGCACCTGCTTCTGTTGTTCCACAGTGGATTCCTCTGGATGGGAAGCGTATGTAATCCTTCACCTCTGGGCTGGAGCTGCACCTGGTGGCTGTGGGCCTATTCAAACACTCATATTTCTCACCCTGACGACCCATCGGTGAGCTCATTAATGTTCACGCCCGACCCAAAGTGGCACATGATCTCATAGCAGGGTTCAGCTAGACGGCCACATACAGTAATTAGTAGACAGCCAGATGAAGATTACAAAGATGATCTAAAGATAAATGAACAGGTGCTTGGTGACATGCAATTGCTCTGAGGTTTTAATTTGTACCTGCGATATTTCATGCTGCAATTAAGCGGAACTGACGTGGTGACAGAGCTCCAAACTGTGAAATGAGAAAATCAGTTTTGGGACTAAAATGCATGAGTCGCATTTTCTATAATTCTGTAAATCAAAAGTGAGAAAGAGAATCGGACCCCCGGGTTCACACAACAGAGTTTTTATTCATGGAGATTCCCAACGGTGTCGCTAACCATTTCAAGCAGAAAGCCCTTCGGCTGCTCGCCTCCCGTAGCTAAGTGGCTAACTCTTGAGATTGATTCAACCTTTCATTTCAGCCCACAATGTTTGGCCACCTTCTCTGTAGCTTATCTGCAGAACAGGTGAGAGGTGCTTCAGCGTCTACCGAGGGCAGCCATTGAGGGTAATTGGCTGCGTGAAGTGTCTGCCAGGCGAGTACATTTAAACGCTAAAACTCAGACTGCAAGACATCTTTGAAATTCATGAGAATCCAAATGAATCAATCTGATGAATGTGACTCTTTGACTTCCATAAAGGAAAAATGTAGTGGGACCTTTTTTTTTAGAAGATCAAAAGTGCTGCCATGCACTGTAATATTGCTTAACAATGGCATTATAAAAGTATATCATTTTTACGAGTTTCTCAAGAATTAAAAATACAAATTCTGTCATCATTTTTTCACTCTCATGTCGCTCAAACACATTTTGTTCACAACAAAAGAAGATATTTTGAGAAATGGGAAGTGGTTTTGTGTCCATACAATGTAAGTCAATGGGGGACAATGTTGTTTGGTTACCAACGTTCTTCAAAATATCTTCTGCTATGTTCTGTAGAAGAAAGAAAGTCATACAGGTTCGTAATGACAAGAGAGTGAAAAAATTTTTTTGGGGGGGGTGAAATATCCTTAAATGCACAATTCACACCACTATCTTGAATGTTTTTACCATCTTTAATGGAATATTTCACACAATAATTAAAACTGAAATTGTTTACTACCCTTGTGTATTGTTACGGTTTGTGGACAGAACCCTGACGCAGACAGCAGTGAAGGGGTTAACACAAAATATTTATTAAAATGTAAAACAAAAACCCACTATGGGGGAACAAACACGATAACAAAAATACTTCTCAAAAGGGCAAACAAAAACTTCCCACTAGGGGGCAAAACAGGAACTAAAGCAAAAACAAACAAAACATGAAGGACAAGGCAGGGACGAGGCAGGGCAAGGCAAGGTAAGGCAGGGACGAGGCAGGGCAAGGCAGGGCAAGGCAAGGCAAGGCAGGGCAGGAACAAGATATTCTAGACAGGGACTAAACACGAACGGGGTACGAAGAACGAACCGACAAGGGACAAAGAGAAACTGGGGCTACAAATAGGGAACACTAAAGAGGGAAGTTAACAAGGGGCAGGTGAGGAGAATCAAACACTAACGGGAAGATAACAAGGGGCAGGTGAGGGGAATGAAACACTAACGGGAAGATTACACGGGGCAGGTGAGGGGAATGAAATACTAATGGGACAATGACGGGGAAACAAGGGGGCGGGACCAAAGCAAGAGACAAGAAGACACGTGGCGCAATGTGATAACAAACAGCCAAGTGTCTCCACACAAGACATAACACACAAAAGACATGGTACTGTCATGACCCTGTCCACAAAACTAGAAATTTCAAGACAAGGAGGACAGGACCATGACATGTATATTCAAAATGTAGATATTTATTGTATATGATATTAAATGTCACAGTTATTGTGATAGCAAATAACTTGTTTAAAAATCTAAATATTAACACATTTAAAGTATTAACTTATGTAGACAAATTATCTGCTCTTTACAAAAACATAATATGGCTTCAGAGGACTTTGTATATAGTGGACTATTCAAATGGGCTACATGCCATTTCTTTGGCCTTTATGAAACTTGACCTGGTCATAATATGCTTCCATTGAGTAAAAAAGCAACTCAGGCATTCTGGAAAATCTCATTTTATGTTTCACTGAAGCAAGTCAGTCAGGTTTGTATCAACACGAGATTGGAAAAACTGACAGGACCTTCACACTGGGTAAAGTCTCCCATTCCTAGCTTGCTGTTGATGACTGCACTTATAAATATTTGAAGTGAAGTGAAAGTGACCTATTTGTCAGGTATGGTTACCCATACCCAAAATGTGACCTCTGCATTTAACCATCCAGAGAGTAGTGAACACACGCACAGCAAGTGGTGAACACACGTACCCCCGGAGCAGTGGGCAGCTATCACTGCAGCGCCCGGGGAGCAAGTGGGGGTAAGGTGCCTTGCTCAAGGGCACCTCAGTCGTTACCCGCTGGAGAATCGAACCGGCAACCTTCTGGTCACGAGTCCAACTCTCTAACCGTTAGGCCACGACTGCCCCCTTTTTGGAAGCTCCCGGTAACACTGGGCACCACTGGTGCATTAACTTAGAGCGACGTGCTTTAACATCGCTTCATAACTTCACTGCAGAAGAATAAAGACATCAAAGCAAAGATGGCGGCATAGGGGGAAACGAACAGTTTGTTCTCTCTCACGCTCCGAACTCGGAGCGAATCCTAACCGGGAGACAAGATTGCGAATGACAGAAAACACACGTCTACCGTTCTCCCTATTCTCCTCCCCTCACTCCCCAGCCAAACTGAACACGAACCCCATTACCGCCCGCAGATACTGAACGTTGTGTTTCTCCAGGCAGGACCAGCCTCCACAGTCAATCAAAATGAAGGTGTCTGTGCAATAATGAAACATTTTTGGGAGAAGACATTTTGGGTAGTGTGTCAAACAGATGTTTTACTGATCTAGCTGGTCTCAAAGCTTGGCCATGTTGGTCTCATGGCCAGCTGACAAAACCAGCTCAACGCTCTAAAACTATCTAACAGACTAGCCAGACCAGACTTGGTTTACATTATATTTTGAGTTTCTGTATAATGATCTGGCCCACTGAGGTAACTTTATGTTGTAAATGTCAGAAAACTTTAGCATAGGATTTAACAGAACTTGCTACAATTTATGCATACATAAGCCAACAAGCGCAATAACATTTGTTGTGTTGCCATCATTAATGATAATTCTCTGCCAAACTCTTCGGCTCTCTTTGCCAAAACAGTCTTTTTTATTGACACCCAATTCACAGCCGAGCATGAACCGGCTGTTTGGGTTTGATTTCAGCTTGGCTGCATTCAGTTTCCATGACATCCAGCACCCGTTCTGCTTTTCGGACATATGGGGGCAGATGATTACACCCAGCAGGCATCTTAACCAATCAGATAACATGAGACGCCTCGGAGGAGGTGGCACTGTGCAACCTGTCGGTCGGGTGACTGGAATAATGCTGACGTTGCAAAGCCAGAAAAGCAATGGGAGCGTTGATGCTTTAGGGCAGCGCACAGATTCTGTGAAATTAGCAACACACAGTCAACAATGCTTGATGACACGCACACACCAGCTGACACAAGCAGAAGCGAAGCGAGCCTTGCATGTAATGAGACTAATGAAGACTTCTGTTGTGAATCATGACTGCTTACTGTTGTGTGCGTGTGTGGTTTTGATGGGAGACCCACATTTTGCTGCAGATCTACAGGTTCAGTGTAGGCCACCAGAGACTCTCTTTTGCTGAGAAGGTCATACAGGTGTGAATAAATAATGCAAGAATTTACATTTTTTGGGGTGAACTATCCTTTTACTGTAAGTCTAATAAAATAAAATAAAATAAAAAATAAAATAAAAAATAAAATCTTACTTTTGTTTGAACTGCTTCTTTTTAAAACCTGCAGGAGGCTGATGTGCGCTTATCTACTTTCCATCCGAAGTAGAACAAAAACATACATTTAACCTTTAAGAAAAAACTCTGTGACATTCATTTCCCTGGGGGAAAATTACACAGAGGGTACAAAGCATGGCGACAGAGTGTAGACCATTCAAATTACAGACTTCCTCTGGCCACAAAGGCTGTTCTACTGAAACAGACGGGGCTGATTGAAAACCCAACATAGTCTGAGAGGCTCCCTTTGATTTGATTGCCTCACACATCAGCCGAACGATCTAAAGCTCTGACACCTCATTGGGTCATGTACGAAAGGTATCATCACAAAGCTGTTATTGCTGCCAAGAATGATTTACTTCAAACTTCCACCATCTGCTCTGGTCATGTAAGGTTGCAGAGTGGGGGACAACACTGATGGTAATTTAATGGTGTCATCAGTAATACTATTATTAAAATAAGAAAAGTGAGCAGCCACGGTATGTACTGTAGATATGATTTATACTTCAAATCATGCAGATAAAGTTTGGTATTACTTTTCTAAACCCTGAAACTTTTAATGGTCGACAATAGACAGTGTAAAAATATCTAACAGACTTACATTGACAAAGTGTCCTGTGGCATATTTACAGTATGACCTATACAGTTTTTTATTTGGGTCAGTAAGCAACCAAAACACCTGCATAGCATCGCATCAAACAACTCAGAACATCTTAGTAACAACATAGCGATGGACCAAACATCACAGAACACCTTAGCAACTGCACAGAGATAAACCAAACACTACAGTGAACACCTTAGTAACAACATAGCGATGGACCAAACATCCCAGAACACCTTAGCAACTGCACAAAGATAAACCAAACACCAGAGAGAACACCTTAGCAACAGCATGGCAATAGACCAAACATCACAGAACACCTTAGCAACTGCATAGTAACGCATCAAACACAACTCAGCACATCTTAGCAACAACATAGTGATGAACCAAACATCGCAGAACATCTTGGCAACTGCATAACGATGCCCTTGGCAACCACCCACAAAGCTGGCAATGCCAGTTTTGCATGGGCAGCCAAGCACCACTCAAAATTTTCCCAAACTGTAAAAGTCGACTTTAATTAATTTCTCTAGTTTTCCATGACAGCTGTTCGTTTTATTGGTGGCTGAAGGTTTATATTCCAGGATCCTGAGCCTCACACTTAATGAGATCTGTTCTAGTACCTTCTATTGTATCTGCTATGGATGCTACGAGTTAAATATAGAACACTCGTTGGGAGTAGGGCTGTCACGATTATTAAATAATCGTCTCATCGCGATTGTTTTACCTCATCGCGATGATTTCGGATCATCGCAATTATCGCACATCTCTATAGAAGACACTAGGGGGAGCTGTAGTGCATCTGCATATTGCATAATTTAGTGTATATATTGTTACTAAAGCATGGTAATACTTGTAAAATGTACCACCACAACACAATCACCTAAAAAAAAACTAAAACATATACAAATTACCTGTGGTACAATTTAATATTATTTAAGCAAATCTCAGTGTGAAAATCAGTCTACCAAAATTTCATTAACACACAAGTAAAATTTTACTGTAGTCTTGCAAGTGAGAAAAAAACAGACTAGAAGCTTTTCTATGACTGATAGTATTTTAATGGTGGCTTCAATTCACACCT